>NW_018397267.1:687269-744853 GCF_002168275.2 Theobroma umbraticum
ACAACTTGTTTGAAAAAAAAAAATATCTTCTCTAAGAAACCAGCACTTTTCAATAACAATGACACAAGCTTAAGATGGGTAATGCATTCGAGCATTTAGTTTATTGGTTGGTGTATTATCTTCTTACTTAAAGAGTATGGTTCGAATCTCCCCTCCTCCAATAATAATAAAAAAAATGCTTAAGATAGGTAATTTTTGGATTGAAATGTTATCATTCGAATTACCTTCAGAAATTAACGTACGTGAACAATTAGAACGCAGCTGTTCTAGCAACAAAAGGGAATCAAATTCCATGAGGAACAATTTGACGAAATCAGGGATATACGTTTTGTATAAAGAGACTTCTGTTCTTGTTGGTAAGTGTCAAAACTTTGCAACAATGTCAAAGAGACGCAATCAATCTTGAAATGTTGTCATTCGAATTACCTTCAGAAATTAACATACGTTAACAATTAGAACGCAGCTGTTCTAACAACAAAAGAGAATCAAATTACATGAGGAACGATTTGATGAAATCAAGAATATACGTTTTGTATAAAGAGACTTTTGTTCTTGTTGGTAAGTGTCAAATCTTTACAACAATGGCAAAGAGACGCAATCAATCGCACCAAGACAGTTTTATGCGTGTAAGTCAAAGAGGGAAATGTAAGCAGAGTGCTTCTGTAACGGATTTGTAAGCTAAGATTGAAAATTTTGGATTTCTTTCGCATATTTGAACGAAGAAATCTATGGCGGTCTCATATAAGGAAGCTCTTACGCTTTGCATGTTGACATTTCTTCTTTACTATAATATTTTGGCTGCTATGAATGGCGCCCTTTGTTTCTTTTCTTTAATCAAAAAGTTCACTGGTCCTGTCGATGCTAACTTTAAAAGTGTGCATAATGTACTTTTAAGAATAATTATGTCAATTTTGAAAAAGGAATCGACGCTTGTTATTAATTTAATTTTTTAAATCAATTTATGTACGAATTATATATATATAAGAACGAATTAATTTCAAATTAAATTTGTCTACAATTGACCAGAAAAAGGAAAACAATTTTAAATTAAAAAACAATTCAACCGCAGACTCTAATAAGCAAACTATGCAAGGGTTGGGAAACTGATGAAGTGATAGAGAAATGGATGAAATATTTCGCCTAATTTTGCGATGTAAATTTTCTTTGGGAGGGCCTAACTTCGTTCACTTCATTATTTTATGCATGCCGTTGAATTGGACCATCCCACTAATGCCAGTATCGACGAAAACGAACCGACATGCCACTCGTTTACCTTTTCCACATGTCAAGCATCCAAAAATTCTTGTCTATAAATACCTTTCGATCGCTCAATTCTTGCTCCACAACCAAAAATTATCGATCCCAACAAAGAAAACCATGAAACTTCTCAAGGTTTTCTTGATGTTGGCCTTGCTCATGGCCCTGGCCATCACTCTCTCCGCCGCAGCACCATCTGAAGAAGAACCATTCGTTGACAATGACGATGACGCAAGCGAAGTTGCTGATGATCTTCTCCCGTCGGCAGACGGCCAAGAACAACCAACTTCTCTCCGAGGAACAAGCCGGTTTCTTGCTCAGAAACCTCGGGCCGTGATGACATGTAACAAGTACCCCAGAGTCTGCCGTGCCGCGGGCAGTCCGGGGCCTGATTGCTGCAAGAAGAAATGCGTGAACGTGAAGACAGACAGGCTTAACTGCGGGATGTGTGGTAAGAAGTGTAAGTACTCAGAGATTTGCTGCAAAGGGAAGTGTGTAAACCCAATGTCCCACAAAAGACACTGCGGGGGTTGCAACAATCAGTGCAGCAAAGGAAGCAAATGTTTGTATGGGATGTGCAGCTACGCATAGAAACCAACTTCAGCAGACCTTCTTCAAGAATTTTTGATCAAATGATCAAGCTAGCATATATGTTTATGCTACAGTCAATTGAATTATAGATAAGGGTGAGCCACCACAATTTGGTGGATTAATTTCGCCAAATATATGTTGATTTTTTACTTTAATTATTGTTTCAATGATTTCATGTCTATGGATGTTCCTTATACAATTTTTAAATTTAAGTAATATACTTATTTAGTTCTTTTTAAAATTAAACAAAGAGTTTTAATCTAAATAATATAACCATTTTTTGGTATAATTAAGGGAATGTTCATTCAATTTTGAGATATATATATAGGATGATGTCTCTCTCCCTCTCTAATATATATATTAACATATAAAGTAAAAGAATCCGTAAAGTAGACCTGAAACAATTTTAAATAGTTTTGAACTATTATATTGAGAATTTTAAGTAAACAATGAAACTAAAATGATGTTCTTAAAATACGACAGCCCTCGATAAAATGGAAATAAATTACAACATGCAATGTCATTAACGAAGATGATAAGTGTAATAGGAGTAATTAAAGTCCCATTTCAGATGAAGTATACAGCACTCGGATATTCTTGGAAGTTTTAACAATTTCTGGCATCGCAGAAAGTTATTCATTGTAGGTTGTTCAACCAGCTCAATGACTATATCCTTTAAGGAACCAGTACTTTCCAAAATCAATTTCACAAGATCTAGAACAAGATCTTCTTCTAGAATGAAATTCGTCATTTGAATTACCTTCAGGTTTGCTTGCGAACAACAAGAACGCAGCTCTTCTAGCATCAATGGCACATTGCCGTAAGGTCGAATAAACTCTATGTGAAGAGATTCAAGGTTAAGTGCCTTTTGAAGTATGTAACACATGGCTCTAACGTGAAAAGATTGAACATAAAGTTTGATGTGCTTAAGATTATTGAACTCGGGCAGATCATCATGGGCTAAATACTGCACAAGGGAAAGAAAAATAAGACAATTCTTTATAATCAATGCAATGGAGAAACAAAACATGATAAGAGTGGTAAACCTACCTCCATGATCGACAATGATAGGTTTAAATCTTTTGCATTGGACACCACATCAATCATATTCTTCAGAAAGAAGTGAGTACTATCTTCCCCACGGAAGGTGTAAGGGCAGTTCATCTGAGCATAGTTAAGATTGGGCAAAGCTTTCTTTTGTTCAAAACAATCTGGCATCGAATCACGTGACATAAGGTCGAACATAAAGTAGGTTAAGATTAAAGATTCAAGATTTTTGGATTGCAGCAGTTGATAGGTGAAGTTGTTGGCCAAGATAAAACCACATAGCTGCATGGTCTTCAAGTTAGGGAAGTAGAAGGATTTGGGAAATTTGTGTGCTGAAAGTGCTCCAAAATCCAACTTCAATGTCACCAAGGTATTGCATACAGTTAAGATGCTCACCGGTGCATCGGAAAATATTGCAAAGTCGAGATTGAGCTCTTCAAGACCTTCCTTCATGATAGCTTGAAACCATCTATTAAACTCAAGAGCCTCAAGTCTTTCTGGGGCTGAAATTTGAAGCTTCTTAACTCTTGCTTGGGGGTGAAGCAAGATCTTGTCGAAGAAGTTCTTATACTTTGAAACTTTTACTGTTCGGTCACGGATCGATAAATTTTTAAATTCAACTATTCTACCATTTAATCCGTCATGGCTCAAGGAAATGTAGGGTTGTGAAACCCATAAACCTTTCCACCTCTTTGATAGAACACCAGTTCGAATTGCATACTTCGTTGGAAGAAATGTGAGGATGTGTTCAAGAAGTGGATCAGGCAGGTTGCTTATTCTATCACATTCCCTTTCCATCTGATCTGACATAAAAAAAAAAGAAAAAAGAATAAGACACGATAAAATTATTTTGGCTTGAATGTTAATTCCTTTTGCCACAATGTACTTAATAATTAAGAGATACTTGGATTGTCACATTTCAAACCATTTATTTCTCTCCACAAGTGCATGGATTTTGCATTAATTACAACTATCTTATACAAAAAAATAAAATTTAAAAGACATTCACGTAAAATAGTCCAGAAAATGACCTAATGATTATAATTAATTTAACTATTTCTTTTATCATTTTGTTTGGGTTAATTTCTACTAATTGATCATAGGAAGTGACTCCAAAAATACGATTCTATGGACCACCAACAAACATCGTAAAATCAAAGGCACTTACTATGAACACATATTCAAAGAATCAAATTAAAAGAAAAAGGGTTTCACATAAGAAAGGTTATAGAGATTTTGCAAAAATTCTTAACTTGTGTTTATTCATGTGACTCTTTACTAATCTATTAGCCTTGTATGAACCAAAAATTATATATCTACTTTTCATAAAAAAAAAAAAACAGATATCAGATTTCATATTAAAATTTTAGAATAAGATCTAGTTCAAAGAAGGTGGTCAATAAAATGAATTTCGATAAAAAAATAGAATAAGATATAATTAGATTTATATACTGAAAAAGAGTTTTCACATGAGTGTAAAAATAAAATTTTTCTTCATAAAAAATTAAGGACTAAATCTCCATATATACAGCCCTTTTGGGATACGATCGAGTGTTTGTATAGGTTTCTGAATGGAAAACACTATGAATATATTTCTATTGTTTTTTTTTTTCTCAGTCAGAAAAGAGATATATTACAAATCATTGACAGTACAAGTGAGCAAAAAAGCCGCCAATAGCAACAGCATAAAACTCTGAACACAAAGCGAGAACAGCAAACAAAATGCTTGGAAGACATAAACAAGAAATGGATTCAGCTAATGGCTGAAAAAGCAGGATCTGCCAGAAGGAAACAGGAGTAGTAGGACCAAAAACAAGAAATGGCTGAAAAGCATAGCACAAATATCTCTACTGTGTAATGTATATAACCTGATCAATGATTAAATGATTAAAAAATGATTTAACAAAAACGAATAAAAAGAAATCAAAACTTTTGGGAATCCATTCATCGAAATAAAACAGAAGGGACATATATATATTACCCAAATCGAATTACCTTGGAAAAAAAAAAAACTGAGGTTCGTGGTTTTGATTTTGGATGACAGTGTCGGCCTCTCAAAGTAGTCTTACTCTGGATCATTAGCAAAGAGAAACACTGGGTTAAGTTCTGATTTGTGTTCTAGATAAAAGGATTAGACCAAGATCTTACCGTGTAAGATTGCTCAACGACGTTCTTGTTGTTGTTTGATCTGTCTTTGGCAAACCCTGTAAGCAATGAACGTTACTTGGCTGGACCAAGTATTTGGTATTTTGAAGAAACAAAAGTTTAGTATATTTATAGATGAAAATGATTTAAAGAGTTGTGTCTGTTTATTAAGAGGAAAAAGTTATTTTTATGTTTATTTATCAAGAAAACCTTACATGCATTTATGTTTTTTTCTTCATGTTTATTCATGATTAGATATTGTTATGTTACGAAAAGATATCTATTTTTTCAATAAAAACAAAAACAATATGACATGAACTTAAAATAATTACTTAAATTTAAATCTCGGCGGTGTGAATTTAAGATATTTATTTAAATCTCTGCCCCACTCTTACGAACTAAAAATAAATAATAATTGTTTCATTATAAAATTTAAATACATAAAATTTAACCTAACAATCTTCATTAATTTTACTTAAAGAATAAGTCGTTCAGGAAAGTAATTTATAAATCTCAAAATCAACTTGATTTATTTTCTCTTTATATGTCTATTATTCGAAATTTTAAGACGGATCGAGTTTGATTTATGAATAAAAAATTATGTTAAAAAGATGTTAATTTAATTGTACAAATTTTTATGTGCCTAAGAGTCGAAGATAGATTGGAATGTAAGTAGAGTGGTTCTGTAACGGATTTGTAAGCTGAGATATAAGTTTTGGATATCTTGACATACTTGGACAAGAATTTATGGAAGTCTCTTGTCAGAGAATGGTCATGCAGTGCATGTTAACCTGTCTTATTAATTTGATGCCAATTATTTCTTACTATATTTGGCTGCCATTAATGGCCCTTTATGTTCACTGTTTAAGCATGCAAAACTGTCATTTTTAATGCGAATTAATATATGACATTATTTTTTTCTGGATATGCCACTAATTATAGCATGTTCTTTATCATTCTTCAATTAATGTTGGATTTACACATTTTCATTATTTATTTATTTTAAATGTCACAAACTGTAAAAGAAATTTAGTCGATGAAAAGGAGAGGAGAGACTTAGATTACTCAAATTATAACATGCAATGCATTAACAATAGTAACTGATTTCTTAAAGAGGAAGTATGGCTACCATTGTCCCATTGGCCATTTCACATCAAGCATAAAGCTCTTGGAAAGGATCTTGGCCGAGTTCTAATAATTTCTGGCATTGCAGCAGGGGGATTCTTCGTAGCTATTTCTTCATCTAGCTCAATGATTATCTTTGTCTAAGACTTAGTACTTTCAGATAAATGTTTTTAGTAACAGGTAAAGAATTTGAACTGTGAGACTTTTTACAGGCATTTTAATTAATATAATACAACTTGTTTGATGTGTGTGTTTTTCTGGCCTGATGGGAGAAGTAATAGATTGGTTTGATGGTGTAAATCTACGTGTTTTAATTTTTTTGGGTTGCTTTTGTTGAGCCTGGAAAGGGGCTCACGAGAATACTTACAGAGTGTGGGGATATTTATTTTGTGGATGTATTCCAAGGTGGTCTTTACTTAATTTCATGAAAAAAGCATTCGAATATTTAATTTATTAATTAATACATGATTCTTTACTTAAAAAGTAAGATTTAAATCCTTTTCTTTCAAATTAAAAAATAAATTCCATAATATATGTTTTGCATAAAAGACTTATGTTCTTGTTTGTAAATGTCTAAACTTGGTAGCAATGTCAAAGAGATGCAATCAACCGTACAAAGTTAGTTCTAATCGTACAAGTCAAAGATTGAAATGTAAGCAGAGTGCTTCTGTAACAGATTTGTGAGCTAAGATTGAAAATTTTGGATTTCTTACACATATTTGACCAAAGAAATCCATGGCGGTCTCACGTAAGGAAGCTCTTACGCTTTGCATGTTGACCTTTCTTCTTTACTATAATATTTTGGCTGCTATTAAGGTGCCCTTTGTATCTTTTCTTTAATCAAAAAGTCCACTGTCCCTGTCAATGCTAACTGTTTAAGCATGCATAATATCTTATTTAAGAATAATTACGTTAATTTGGAAAAAAGAATCGACACTTGTTATTCATTTAATTTTCTAAATCAATTGACGCATGAATTATATATACAAGAACGAATTAATCTCAAATTAAATTTGTCAGCAATTGAACAGAAAAAGAAAAGGAGAAACTGATGGAGAAATGGATGAAATATTTCGCCTAATTTTGCGGTATAAATTTTCTTTGGGAGGGCCTAACTTCGTTTACTTCATTATTTTATGCATGCCGTTGAATTGGACCATCCCACTAATGCCAGTATCGACGAAAACGAACCCATGCAACTCGTTTCCTTTTTCTACATGTCAAGCATCCAAAAATTCTTGTCTATAAATACCTTTACATCGCTCAATTCTTGCTCCACAACCAAAAATTATCGATCCCAATCAAAGAAAACCATGAAACTTGTCAAGGTTTTCTTGATGTTGGCCTTGCTCATGGCCTCGGCCATCACTCTCTCCGCTGCAGCACCATCTGAAGAAGAACCATTCATTGACAATGACGATGATGCAAGCGAAGTTGCTGATGATCTTCTCCCGTCGGCAGACGGCCAAGAACTACCAACTTCTCTCCGAGGAACAAGCCGGTTTCTTGCTCAGAAACCTCGGGCCGTGATGACATGTAACAAGTACCCCAGAGTCTGCCGTGCCGCGGGCAGTCCGGGGCCTGATTGCTGCAAGAAGAAATGTGTGAACGTGAAGACAGACAGGCTCAACTGCGGGATGTGTGGTAAGAAGTGTAAGTACTCAGAGATTTGCTGCAAAGGGAAGTGTGTGAACCCAATGTCCCACAAAAGACACTGCGGGGGTTGCAACAATCAGTGCAGCAAAGGAAGCAAATGTTTGTATGGGATGTGCAGCTATGCATAGAAACTTCGACAGACCCTCTTCTAGAATTTTGATCAAATGATCAAGCTGGCATAGATGTTTATCGTAGTCAATTGAATTATAAATAAGGGCGAGCCATCACAATTCGATGGATTAATTTCTCCTGATGTAGATTTAATTTTACTTTAATTATTGTTTCAATGATTTCATGTATACAATGTTCAAGGTACAGTAAATATGGAATATGGATGTAATTCCTTGTGCAATTTTTAAATTTAAGAAGTATAATTATTTCTTGTTATATGTGTCTAATACATGCATATAGATTCATCGACCGACAAGAATGATCAAATATATATAAGATACATGAATATTTTTAGTCTATACTAAAAACTTTAATTCAATGGAAAAAAAAAAAGAACTTTTAATCATGTACCCATAAAACTATTAAATGAAACTCTAAGCAACTAAACAAAGAGTCTTGATCTAAATAATATAACTATATTTTTTTGGTATAAGGGAATGTTCATTCAATTTTGAGTTATATATATGGTATGAGTATGGGGTGTCTCTAACATTGAGCAAAGATGATCTGTAACTGGTATTATCTTTTCCGTACCCCGAGGTTGCTCTGATACTACTTAAGCTCTTTACGTGTTACTGCGTTGATGCTGAAGATCTATCCCTACTGTTCCTTCCTTTTCTTGGCTCAAGCAACTTCATGGTCATTGTTTTATTTTCTCTTTCATGCGGGTTTTTTCATATGGGCTTCGAGCCCTCATCACTCCATTGTAAGGGTTTAGTGTTTCGAGGTGTGATTCACGTTGTACGGTCATACCCTGTTTTCATCCTAGGTGTTTCATGTTGTTAGGACAGGGTTTACAATAAATTGAAATTTCTTCCAAAAATTTCAGACGTGAAGGAATTTGTGGAAAACTAGCTTCTCTGCTGGACCTATGTAACAGCTAGGAGGCCTGAAACAAATGAAAAGTCATGAATATGCTTACCACTTAAAGGGTAATGACAATGATCTGTTATATGCAATTTGATTATATATATTTCCCTCCTGTCTGGCTTGATTTTCATTTTACAACAGAGAATTTACAAATATTTTGATTGAACAAAGAGCTAATTCAATTGCCCGACCACAGAAAAAAGGGTAACAAACTGTGTGAGAAGTGTAAATTACTCCCAAATCGATAGCAAAGAGGAGATTTGCCTACCTAGCCACTCATCCCACATTTCAACTGATTAATGTTGAATTGGTAACTATTAATTCAAGAGGCCTAATTTCAGTTACTTCGATTTTCTTTGCCTGTTGAATTAGACTAACCCGCACATGAATTCATATACCAATTACCATGCATGCAATTTCTTTTTCGATACTTCTATATAAATACCCCTTGAGGCCTACATTCTTCTCCATCCCAAAAGCATTCATATTCGTATTCACTGCTTCTTTTTCCTAAACAATGAAATCCCTCAAGCTTTTCTTTATGTTGGCTATGGTGATGGCCTTGGGCGCCATTACTCTCTCCGCCTGTACACCACCATCAAAAGAAGAACCATTCCTCCACAATGGTGATGATAAGAATGCAACTGAAACTTCGGACAGAGAGCCAACCTCCATCCGAGGAGCAGGTCGATTCCTTGCCCAGAGTTCTTCTCGTGCTATATTGACATGCGACAAAAACCCCAAGGTCTGTCTCACCGAGGGCAGCCAGGGTCCATCTTGCTGCAGAAAAAAATGTGTGGACCTGAAGACAGACAAATTCAACTGTGGGAAGTGCGGGAAGAAGTGTAACTATTCCAAGATTTGCTGCAAAGGGAAGTGTGTGAACCCACTGTCCAACCAGAAGCACTGTGGCGGATGCAACAACAGTTGTGGTAATGGAAACGCTTGTCTCTACGGGATGTGCAGCTATGCATGAAAATTGGCTGCAGACCTCAAGCCTTCTAAGATAAATTAGCTGAGAATCACTAATAAATAAAGGAAGAAGCACCATTGGCATGATGGCAGATGTTTACGTTATGTTTTTTATTTGCTCACCATATGTAGTGTTTTACTATGTTTAATGAAATTAAGGATGTACTAGTACTTTTTTAAATAAAAGCTATATATTTTTAATTAAGAAATAAATCTTTATGTGTTTAATTTTTTTTAATTAATTACTAACTATACATAGAGTTAATGTTTGTTAAATTGAATTTCGTACAAGAAAGTTTATATGTAGTCAAAGTTAGCTTGTGGAGTGTTAACATAATTAATTTAACTCCTGTCAAAATTAATTTATGTTTCTCACTTAATTAATTAATTTAAATTAATATAATTTTTTTAAAAAAAGTAAGTAATGAATTAGAGAGAAAGACAAACTCTTTTATGGACGGACTAAATAAAACAAAAATCCAACGCATTATAGATTTTTATATCGTTTTGTAATTCATGCTATGGGCTTTTTTTTTTTCATTTTCGAAATCGTCAATCTTTCTTCTAAATTTTCATCAAAAAAAATTTATATCCCACAAATATATAATTAAAATTTTCTACCTTTAAAAAAACACATTAAAAGAATATAAAGATTTTTTTTTCTACTTCTTTTTCATAGTTTAAAAAGCTGTCCTTTATCTTATATGCTAATTACTTATATTTTCCCCGTATCTAGAAACTGAACGAAAAATGATTAGCATTGGCAAAAGTCAATGAACCGACGCTCGTGCAACCATGTCTTGTGTTGCAATGAAATCTTACCAAACAAAACTTAACTAATAAACTATTTTTTCCCTTTGAATCGTGTGTGCCACCTACTTATCTCTCCCATAAGATTTTGTCTACTTTAATTCTCTCTGTGCCCCATATGTCTCAAATTCCACAACCCAATTCAACCATGGCTGCTTCCCTTACCTCTTTCCTGTTGTTTTCGTTTCTTTTGTCATATTTTGCTTTGACCTCGCAAGCAGCTTATTCACTAGAGGACTACACCTCGAAACCACTAGCATACTATGTCCCTAGCGTTGCTCCTAAGAAAGTTATGAATGTAATAGATTCCTGCTGGCGAACCAGGTCCAATTGGGCTACCAATCGCAAGGCCTTGGCTGATTGTTCGGTAGGCTTTGGCAAGGCAGCAATAGGAGGGAAATATGGAGCAATATATGTAGTTACAAACCCTTACGATGACCCCATCAACCCTGCACCCGGCACGCTTCGTTATGGTGTTATTCAAACGAGCCCTCTTTGGATCATTTTCGCCAGAGACATGGTTATCACGCTCAAAAATGAACTGATTGTGAATAGTTTCAAGACTATAGATGGCAGAGGGGCTAAAGTGGAGATTGCATACGGACCCTGCATAACAGTTCAAGGTGTTACCAATGTTATCATACATGGGATTAGCATTCATGATTGCAAGCCAGGGAAAGCTGGCATGGTCAGGAGCTCCCCTACGCATGTAGGGAAACGTGGAGGCTGTGATGGAGATGCAATCAGCATTTTTGCATCTTCCAACATTTGGGTTGATCACTGCTACCTCGCCCGTTCTGCCGATGGCCTGATTGATGTCATTCGTGCTTCGACCGCTGTCACAATCTCTAATAACTATTTCACTCAACATGATAAAGTCAGCATTATGATTTTCCCCGTGTTGATATAATTCAAATATTAGACTTCTTTTAACCAATTAATCATGTCCAATTGCAGGTGATGTTGCTTGGACACAGCGACAAATTCACTGCGGACAAAGTTATGAAAGTTACGGTAGCTTTTAACCGGTTTGGCGAGGGACTCATTGAGAGGATGCCAAGGTAAAGGAGACAGGTTTAAAAGTTGCTGTTACTTATAGCTTCTAACCATTTTCCCTGATAAAAAAATAATCTGGCTATGGCATGCAGGGTCAGGATAGGCTACGCCCATGTTGCCAACAACAGGTATGACGAATGGAAGATGTATGCCATCGGTGGCAGCGCCAATCCAACCATTTTCAGCGAAGGAAACTACTTCATAGCTCCCGATTACTCTGGTTCCAAGCAAGTTACCAAGAGAGAAGCAAGTAATTGGCAAAATTGGACGTGGCAGTCTTCAAAGGACGTCTTTAAGAACGGTGCTTATTTTGTTCCATCTGGCTATGGAAGTTGTGCTCCTAGCTACACTCGAGCTCAATCGTTCAAAGCTGCTCCAGGATACATGGTTCCTACTTTAACATCTGATGCTGGTCCTTTACGCTGTCTTGTTGGCAAAGCATGCTAAAACTTTAAACTCATTTCCCTCTTGTTGCTCCATATCCACTTTTGTTTCTTTCTTTCTCGGTGTCCATTCTACTTTTGTTTTCCAAAGTTCTAGACTCCATTATCTTCTTTGAAGCTGAGAGTTATGGCATATAAGCAATGGGGATGATGAAACTTGTGCGGCAGACACTATTTTACTCTTGTTTCCTTTTTTTTTTTTTTACTTTTGTCTTTTGTATCATTTACAGTATAAAATAGTTTATTTCAACTTAATTGTTCAGTTTGAACCAAATAAAGAAAGTTAGAGATGCTTAATTAGAAAGAAATGGCAGCAAAATCGCAGTGAATCCGCAGTTCTCTCAAATCTCTATTACTATAAAGAAAGAAAGAACAGACACAAGCCATCGAGGTTTCCCCTTAAAGTTCAAAAAGATTACTAAAATACGAAAAGAAAAAAGATGAGGTTGCCTTCACTTTTGCTCGCACTCCTTCAGAAAAGCCTATTCTCATTGCTTTGAACCCCACATGTTACAGGTGCTTTAGCTCTCACCTTCTTCAAGTACCAAATACCAGCCCCGATTCCTATGGCTCCAGCAGCTGAAACTGCACTTACAGTCCCTGCAACAGTAAGAAATCGTCAAAAAAGGCCTAATTATCCTTGTATTTTTACATACAAGTTCATCACCTAGACCATATTTATTGTATCTTTTTAATTAATTTCCATTGACCATTAGCAGAAATGTCACCTGCAATGACTCCCGCCCTTCTGTGCCCAGAAATGTTATGATCTGCAAAATGGATTACACCCAACTTATTAAGGGAATTAGGGGTGATTGACAAGAAAATGTTAAGAAAATTTCATGGCAAGGCATTCCTGTCAAGGCTACTCAGACTTGTCAAGAGAAAAAGGAGGAGTACCTGAGTAACTAACAGGGAAGAAAAGTCAAGGGTGATATGAATCTTACTTCTAATAAATCTGAGAATGTCCATATCAGCCTTAAAACATACCTTTACAATAGGAACTGACGTTTCCCGCCATACAGAGACACAAGAAATTCTGTGTTTGTGTATCAAATCCACATGTTCCGGCTCCCTTGGATGGATCCTGACACTGAAGGCAGTGCGTAGTCACCGGAACATCGAAATCAACCCGAATTCCATATTCAGGTACCTGGTTATAAGGAGTGTCAGCACTTGTACCAACAGTTCTCCAATACACACCTGTATATGAAGCACAATACTTCAGCATCAGCCTCAAGGATTCTGTTGCTTTAGGGTAGTAGGAACAGCAAGAACTACCACCCAGCGCCGAGGCACATTCAGGTAAATGCCTGCAAAGATAACTTGCACTATCACATGATGAATCACACCGGTCAGGGAACCTCTCGCAGAAGATAGGCTTTGGCTCAACAATCACATAATCCTCACTGCAGTTGAAGAAGAGGTAGTCGTTTTGAGAGGACAGTGAGAAATGTGTGCTCGTGTCAAGGTTAAAAGGCCTAGTCGGACGAAAGTTATCACCATCCTGACAATTCCACATAAATGGATCGGTGACGAGAACATGAGGATCGGAGTAACTAATGCTGCGTACGGGGTATCTGCCGGAGGGTGTTCGGAGTTCAAGCTTTCCAGTGTCGGAGCAGGCGAGCATGTGCCTGTAATAAGGGCTGCCACATCCATCATCAATCCCGAAAGGGTAGTTTATAGGGATATCACCACAAGTGGTTCTACAAAGGCGTGTTTGAGCTTCTATCTGGCTAAGAAATGGAAATAAGAATGGAATGATTAAGGAACATAACCAGAGAAATGAAGAAATTTTATGCTGTGATACAGTAGGTTTATAGATGAAGATCAGGGAACCCATTATGGTGGAAGTTATTTTAGCTTCCCTGGTAGGATTTGGCATTGTTTTAAGTTCAGCAATCTATCAGATAAAATAAAGTGCAGTCCTAATGTCAGAGAAAGAATCTGTCGAACATATGTTTGTTTCTTTTATAGTCTTTTTCTCCTTTTTTCCTTTTTCTTTTGTATTCCCTGACATATACTTTGCTTTTGTGCTTTATCGTTCATGAAGGTTTTGAGAATACCAGAGCTACACGATGATTGATGTGCATGTGAATGCCATTAAAGCAGACTGCAGGATGTTTGATTCTAACATCACTTTATTTTTGAAGGAGCCAGGATTCCAGCATTATTCTGATTACTTTCAAACTTCAACCAAAATTATATACAATCAAGACCCCGCAGTGCTTGTAGTAAGTGAACCTCCATCACTTTCATGTCCAAGGCTAAGTCCAGGGAAGAAATTGGAAAGTTCCAACATATTGGGCTAAAGCCCTCCTTCATGGATAGGACCCTGACCTACAATTGGGCCTTAGGACATTTCTTATTATCAAATAAGTCTACCTCTAACCTTAAAAGAATGGGCCCTTTTCAGTATAAGTGAATAGCCTTGGTGAAATGGTAATGGTGATGTACCCATTCTAATTCTAGTTATGGTACAATTTTTACCTTCTCCTTCTCTTTTCATTGGAAGGTAGCCTTCTTCTTTATATAACCTTTTTTGGTAAAACTCTTTGTTTTTCTATTTGAAAGAACATACATACATATAATTAATTGAACTACTCTCTTTTCTTTTTATATATATGTTCTGGTTACAAACATCTGTTAAATGAATTATGCAAATTTTTATTCTTTAAAAACATGGTCGGTCGAATTAGAAAAAAGTAACGGGAAAATAACAAAGAAAAAGGGAAAGAGAAATTAATTAATGACCAAAAGATAAATCTAGTTTTCTATATTGTACTTAAGTCTAACATTCAATAGGGAGCCTTGAAATTATTATACCATATGACAGCGGCCTTTATCCATAATGTTTAAATATTAAAATTTGAAACCTAAATCTCCAATGCCCTCACGGAATGCATGCACGCAATTGCCAGAACTTTATTACTAGTTTGAAAAAACAAAAGCCAGCATACTTCATGTGACATGATAAACTTGATAGTCTTCCCCTATGACCAGTACTTGAGAGAGAAGCCAAAAAGTAACACACCAGCTAGGCGGCTTGAATTCATGCCCATACTTGCCATTCATACCATTCAAATAGTCATCCTCTTTCTTCTTGTTAATACAAACTTAAAATCCGTGAATATACAGAGAGCTTCAACGACCGCTCATCGGTATTCAAATTTAAGATCTTTTTCAATTGAGAAAAACTATATCTAATTGATTGAATCAATCTTTTCTTTGGTGTTTAGAATACTAATTTTACTCAATAAAAATATTGTGATAAATCCCAAATCAATATTGTTATTATTCAATTCATTCAAGGCTAAATGATAAACATTTTTAAAAAATTCGTCAAAAAATTCAAAGGCAGATCATCTGCTCCAACTTCTTCACTCGGCTAGTGAATTTGAATAGCTTCAATAAAGGATCATTAAAGTGTTGATCCTGCTGGAATTCTATCAAAGGAGGGGATTCTTGTAAGAAGTGGCTTCTGGCAAAACCAAAGAGACTTATGGCATCTGTACAAGGTTTCTTTCCTTCTCTCTTAATCTTCCCTTTGCATGTGAACAAGGCCTGCAGCATAACAGGTCGAGACAACGATGCACATGATTGAATAAACCCTCGATAACATGTGCATTATACAAATTTATACATGAAGTTTCCCATTTTGTACCATATTGAATGATCACAAGTACACTCTGGAAATTCCCTCGAATGGAAACACATACAAAAGAGAAGAAGAGCATTAAACGAAGGGGGCTCCGTTCACATGGAAGCATGTGGGCGTGATAAACCCCAAAGTAAATAGCGTAAGAAAGATTATAATTGTACGGTGGATGAGGTACGGTGCGACCCACAAAGTTCCACGTTCCGTAGTTTTTCTATTTTCAAACACATGATTGATGTCAATCAATCAACCATGTTGGGATGCACGGAAAGTCAACAAACGTATCTGAGTTTGTCCAATAAAATAATTGCACCCCAACCCAACCCCCAATCCCACGAAACTACCGTCCAACATCTTCTTCATTGAACGAATTTGACCCCAATTCCCATCCCCATCTTGCTTTTGTTTTTGTTTCATTCAAAGCAAGACGTAGTTGCCTGGAAGTCTGATTCCAAAGTCCACTGTCTAAGCTCCTCAAGCTCTTCGCATCAGAACAAATGGTTTACGTGTCAAAGAGTGGTAGCCGTATTTTCTTGACCTGCTTGGGAACAGAGAATATTCCACGTAGATGAGAAATGATTCGTTTTGTTTTCTTGTGGGAATTATAACGTTGTATTATTATTCTTTTGTATGCTTCTCTTTTGTCTTCTTGTATCTTGTTGTAATGATCTTTCTTCATCGTAGTTGGAAGATAAGTAGATAACTTTGAAATTAGAATAGAACAAGATAGACTGAAAAAGGAAATTATGCTCATGTTTTTTGTGTATTTACTTTGAGAAACTCTTAATGAAATTATTCAAAAGTGAAACAATGATAAGAAAGAATGAAGCTTGTGTATGTATTCTAACCCCTCTCCCACAGCAAAGTACAAAAACTATAAACATTTGATCTCCTACTCATCCCCCAATGAAAGAACAGCGAAAAAAAAAAACTTAATAACAAGAGGTTAAAAAAGTTGTCTCAAATTAATTTTCCACGGAAAAACTGCTGAATTTTATTGTCTGCTGGTTGTGGTGGTGTTGGCATTGCTGTTGTTGTTGTTGGAAGTGTTGCTGCTACTATTTGGGTGAGCACCACCACCAATTATGGAGGTGATGGCGGCTGCGAGGGCGGCGGTGAAGCTGGGATCAGCAGTGATGGCAGCCGTGGCAGCGCTTACTGTGTCAGCCAGTGAGGGCTGTTGAGGCTGCTGCAGTTGTGGATGTGGGACTTGGTGGCCTAACTGTGAAGACCCCATGTCTTGAGACAACTGTAAGCCTGAGAACTTTGACTGATTATACAGTGCTTGACCAAAGACTTGAGGCAATTGAGAGGCTGCTACGGACGCAAAGTTCTGGGCTTGGCCTGGAAAAGGGACTTGGAATTGGGTGGGCGGTCTTTGCAATTGTAAAGGGTTTGGTGAGTGTGTAAGGTCCAATGTTACAGTTGGGAATGGAGCAGAAGCTGAAATCGTTGCCACGCTTGAGGAACATGGAAGGATTGCCCTGGCTAGCAAATTTTGGTTCATGATCCCATCTGCACTGGGCATCGACCCTGAAAGCAGCATGCTAGCGGCCGCTGCTGTTGTTGATGCCATTGCCATCGCAGCAGGAGGAAGTGGGTGGTTGTGGTTGCCCTCGTAAGTTGTTATCAAGATTGTTCTATCTTCCGCGCAGCGTTGAACCTGAGAATTACCATCATATACGAATTAGTTTCAGGCCTTGAAATCTAGATAAGTTCAAAATAAGACTCCATTAAGTAAAAAAGATTGGAACCTACTTGTTTACGGACAGGACAACCACCTGCCATAGTGCATCGGTAATAAGCTCGAGGACAGGGGTTTCCCTTTGCCATCTTTTGTCCGTATTTTCTCCATTGGCATCCATCAGTGATCTGTATCAGTTTAACCAATCAATTAGTTTCACAACAATTTGACAATAACTTCAAATCAAATCTTCACAAGTGATTAAAGCAGTTACACATACCATGGGAGCTTCCGATCGAGCTCGAACTGAAACACGAGCTTTCCTCATGGTGGCCTCAGTGGATTGATCAACTGGCTTGGCAGGATTCAACTTTTGGACTTTGTTAGGACCCCAGCCCTCAGATGCCGGGCTTTCTTCTCTACCAATTCTCTTGCCATCGCGGAAACTAGAAGTCTCCTGATCAAACTGAGAAATCTCATTTTTGCTCTTGACATAATCCTTGGATGCAATTTCAACGTTGCTTGGAGGCGACCCTGATTGTGTTCGTTCTTCTGATGAAGAATGAGACATCTCATCTGCCTCAGCTGTGCCTGATGGGCCTAGATCCATAAATTGTCTAGGCACTATCACGTCGTGTTTCTTCCCTTCAGATTTTCCTTCTCGAACCTGAATACATCAAAGAATTCAAGTCAGCCCTTTGAATTAACACTGATGTTATATATATACATAAGGAAAGATCGAATATTAATTACCTCATGTTCTTGGGTGGTTTCGGCTCCCTGATTCCTTTGCTGTTGCATTAAGGTAACAAGATGCATTTGGAGTGCACTGTAATTGTTGCCGACATGACTAAGCATGTCTCTCAACTTCTGGTTTTCAGCATTCATACGTTGTAACTCCACTTGCAATTGAGCCAGCTGAAAATAAAGTGAAACAAAAAATCATTCAGTGGGCAAGATTCTTTGGGCTGGTCGATTCAAAAAGAACCAACAAACAAAAGAAAAAGTAAAAGACTTTTAGTATCATCCTCTGACCTCATTCTTGGCTCGCTTATCTTCCATATCCGACGATACCCCATCATCAACCGTTGATTGATCACTTCCAGCGTTAGCAGTGAGAAGATGCAATCCGGTCTATGTTTTAGAACAAAAAGAAACAAATGTCAAACAATAATTCAGTCTAGCTGTAAAAGAATTCAAAGGAAATTGGTTCTTTAAATCACTTACATTTATATCCAAATCAGAGCCTGGAGCGGCTTCACCATGAGAAGTCTCCTTCTTGACGCTGACAGTACTGGCCTTGTCATCCCCACCAACAACAACCTTGGTTTTCTTATCAGAGAAAAAATCAACCTCATCAACCACCCGTCGTTTCTCATGACCAGAAGGCGAGGAGGACGAGGAGGTGCCCTGAAGGTCCTCCCTGGAGCCAGCAAGGCTAACGGGGAACTGAAACATGTCTCGCTGTTGCTTCAACCTGAAGAAAGGTCCTCCGGAATCGGTCTTGTTGGGGAAGAATTTAGTTCCAGGATCAGAATCAAGGGTAAGCCCCCATCCTTTGTCCATAAATAAAAACCCAAAGAAATCCCAAGGAGACCAAAGAAAAGAGAGAGAGAGCTTGGAAGAAGAGGAAGATGGCGCTGAGAGAGAGAGAGAGAGAAGGGAGATTGAACGTATGCGTTTGTGAAGTCCGTGAAGTCTTTTACCGGTGCAATGGGCTCGCCTATAAAAAGGGTTTGGAACGTAGACCAGATAGATTGATAGAATTTTTGGATTTTCTCAGGAATTGATGGGATTTGATATTGTTTTTACGTCAGATGGTGCGTCAGTTTGCCAGCTGGCACCGGTCCCACCTTTCACCTCGTAGAAACTAGAAATGGAGAGTAAATTTCCATTTTGGGGCCATCACCATTGACCAAATTAGTAGTAAAGAGTTGTACATTAGTTGTCTCACTTTTAAGCTCGAGTAACATTTTTAGTAGCATATACATGTATCAACATTAAAATTCAATATCTAAAATGTATGTTCTATTTTTCCCATCAATTCGATTATAAATTTTGAATACAAAAATCAATCGAAATAATCGAACAAACTATCCTTTTAACAGATTAATATCAAAATTGAAAATCCAAACCTACCTAATTAATCATAAAATTATTAATAATGTTAAAATTGAAAACTCGAACCCAAATTATTAATCATAAGATTATTAATAAACGGTTACGGATAGGGCCGAGGAGTGGTGGAAAGTAGGGAAAAGAGCAGAGAGGAAAGAGATGGAGGTTTCGTCTACATTTCGTCAAGAAAGAGTTTGACTCGTTCTTTACATCAATGGAAAAAGCAAAATAAAGAAAGAAATCCACCGTCCCGAAGGGTGCGGCGCGTTCCACGTGATTAAAAAAGAGCAAAGATGGGGGGGAAGCTCCAAGCCAAGTCAACGAATTTGACGGCCCGGCTCTCTTTGTGACCGGTGACCGGGTGGGACAGTGTCTTGGTCTCTCCTTGGCCCCACGTAGCATCACCACTCCCACGTTTCAGATCTAATCTCTGTTGACTGTTTACGGGTGGGACCGAGTCATTTGCTTAGACTTTCTTCTCTTCTATTTATTTTATTTTATTTTATTTCATTTAATATGACTTGTAGTTCTTTTCTTTCTTCATTCAAGCTTTTCATAAAGAACATCAAATTCAATCAAAGGTGGAAAAATTCTACAAGAAAAATATTTAAATAAAAGAGATAATGAATTTTTTTCACAATAAAATATATAAAACGATTATAAATATATATAAAAAATAAATAAATAATCTCAATTCGAGAATTCACATAATTAAAAAAATTTTCGGGAACTTTCAGTTTTTTTTCTTTTATTTTTTGTGGTGAAGGATAAGAAGATGGCTAATTCAATGTCAACTTCAAGATTGGGAAATTCAAGTCCTTATGAAAGCTCAAGAAGGGTCATTTTCATTTATATCAAAATTTTGACTATTAAATTAAAAAATAAAAAAAAGAACCATTACTTCCACCAATCAAAATTTTGGTTTCATGATCCATACTGTGGGCATGTGTGATCATTATTTCTTTCATGAAGAATAAATAGATAACTTCTTTGAAAAAAAAAATAAAATATTGAATATATTTCTTGTTTCATTTTTTCTTCTTCTCAAATTATGATGATATCGTGCAAGAAAACCATATAAACTTCCACCTTTCATTGAAAAAATTTCCCTAACTATTTATATTTTAATCTGACTTTTTACTTCAATAATTTTTAACGTCTTACATTTATATTACTCCATCGTGACTTTCAAAATTAAAAAGAAAAAGTTGTAGGATTATTTTCTATAATTTTTTTAAAAATCTTTCAATGTTAAAACTATGCATCAAACACAGTTAAAAAATCTAAAAAAATTAAACAATTATGAATCCGTCTGTAACTAAATTGGATTATTTTTTTAATTCAAACCCTACTCTTTAAATATTGTACTAATCAATTAACCAAATACTCAAATATAATTATTAGGATTAATTTAAATAGAAAAATCTTATGACTTTTTAGATTTATTGTTCCAGTTTTTGAAAACTGCCCAATTGTCATGGAAATGTAGACGCCTGAAGGCGACAACAAGGAAAAGAACAACGTAATGGCTGCAAGAATCAAAATCAATTACATAATTTGCAAGGAGATTAGGTGCATGGTTTGATTCTCACTTACATTATTTTTTTCCCCCCAAGAGTACATTAATTTTCCACAGTATTCTCTTTTTTTAAATGTGGTAGACTGCTGTTCTCTTTAACATCCTTTGGATAGCTTTTTCTCCTTTATGGTCCCTTTTGGGTAGCATCCTTTCTTTACCGTGACTTGCCCGACGGGCATTTCAACATCAAACAATGGGGAAAAACGAAACGAGAAGGCGTCGGCATATATTTGAAAATTTGATTCGATCCAAAGACTTAATTGCACTTTTGTTTGGTATGATATCGTACGGAAATAGGTCTATCATCTATTTCTCTATGAGAATTTTCCCATCTTTAGCCAAACTCATGGGTTGGACTTGGAATGCAGCAAGCGGTACGCCAAGAAAATTCCCATGCATGGGCATTGTCTTATTGAGAAATTCGCAAACAAGAAAGAAGAAAAAGAATCAAAGAGGTTTCTGTTCAACATACGGCGCCCAAAGTAAGAAGATTAAGGAAAAAAAAGGGAGTATTCCCTTAAAAAAGATTCCATTCAAAAGTTTTACAAAGGAAAAAGTTGTGTTTTGTTCATGGTATGTTTAGATTATTGACACAGCTTTAAAACGTGACTATAAATAAACGTTTGAATTTAGTTATTTTTGGGTCAGCTTGTATTTAATGTATTATCGACATATAAATTTTATATTTTATCGACATCTATAAATAAATTTTTATCTTTGTATATTTACGAAGTGATGATTTGTAATTAAAGTGAAAATATATAAATATTGTGTACAGACAGGATATTGCGTCAAATGTAAATCCTATTCTTTTCACCGTTTTTCGGTTTCCTATTGTCAAAACCTGCGTCTCTACCTACGGGAAATGTTCAAGTTTTCTTTCTCTTGTCAAATGGTTGTTTTGCAAACAATGATCAAAGTCAAAAGTAATTATATATGGCAGCTATTTCTGATGTATACCAAAAGAAAAAGGCACCTCCCTCTGCAGACGTGCGGGAAGAAAACACACTGAAACCCACCAACTTTATTTGATCAAGGATTGGCAGACCAAAACTAAATTGAGGTCAAATTACAAATTGTCTCAGAGTTTCATAACTGGAAAACTTGTAGATATAATACTCTAGATGCATGCCTTTGCTATTTCTCTCCTTAAATTTCTAACGAAATACACAGACATAGGACCAAAGAGAAAAGTCTATTTGCAAGCTTTGGGCAAATGCACAAGAATTTTCTTCCCCCCAACATGCTTTGATTTGGGCTGAATCATTTCCTACCTCCCTTGCTTGCACCCAAGCATATAAATCATCTCGAAATATATCTAAACAAGTTATTTTAGATATTAAAAAATTGTCAATTATTGTCCCAAGTAATGTTGCTTTCCAGTCCAAAATATTAGTAGCAGTCAACGGGTGCAGGTAATACTTCCTAATTGCAACATTTACGCGCCTCTTTCAAAGATCAACGACAATCCATGTTCTTCTTTCAATTGATTCAGTCCTTTCGCACCAAAACCTTACTTGGTCTTACTTTACAGCTTTAAAGTATATATATATATATATACACACCTCTTTCCTTTACTATATATATTAATATGTTTAATCTAGTTTAAATTCAAACCTGCTTTTTGATAAATTTATATATATAAGTATGTATTTATGCATGTAAATGTAAAAATATTTTTTTTAAAAAAAAAAATATATATATATATATTATAAAACTTAAAACTCAAAATCTTTACTTGAGTTTGCTGTAATGGTATAAGATACGAAAGCCCTCAAAGCATTATCATTAGATTAATATATTTTTCAATATACATCAAACTTTTTATCAAATACCACTTAATGGGTTAATGGGTATACTCATATAATTATATATATTATAATTGAGAGAGAGAAAATTCGAACTTTACTTTTTAAATAAGAAGATAATCACGAATTAAATATTCAGAGGTAATTATAAATATATATTTAAATATATTTAATTACTTCTATTGTATTCGTATCTATTGATATAATTATAAATATTTTATTTAAACACAATATGATTATGACACGACAACACAAATTTACACATAACTACCAAATTTTTGTACTTTGTAGTGTCAAATTCTAATCCTATTTACTTAATTTTTTTAATCAGCCTTTGTTTGCACTTCCAAATCAACTTTGTGATTGGGGAACTGAAGGAAATAATAAAATAAAGAAGGAAGAAAAGGGGATTTATTAGTAATATAAATGCGGCTTAGGGAAGCTGCCAACGGAGCATGTCAAATGTCAACACCCCTTCACACTAAACTATCAAAAATTTCAAACCAAACATAAAAATATAATCAACAATGGAGAAAAAAAAGACAGATTGACTGAGATTTACGTTGACCATCTGAAGTTACCCACGTGGCTCACTGCCATGACGTAGAAATTTGGTGTCTGGGTAGGTTGGACAACCATGATTATAGGGCTAAATTTTTATTATAAGAATATATATACATAGATGCCCCAAATTAAATAGCTATTCGATAAATTAAATACTCGAATACAATGATTTAATATAAGTTAATTATATAATAATATATTATTGACACCTTTTCTACTATCCTTACCAATTAGACATTATAGTTTGTGTTAACGAATTTTAATATGAATATAAAATGATTAATTAAAAAATAAAATAAAATTTATACAACATGACATGATTGATATTATATATAAACACGATTAACTTGTATAAATTTATATTATATAGATTTATAAACAAGTTATACAAATCGATAAAATAATTTTATTTAAAATTTAACCTATTCAAGACGAGCAATTGTTGCATCGTAAATATACAATAACTCTAAATTAAAACCCGCTTAGGTCCATATCGTTATAATGTCATGTTTTTGGATCATGCTCAAAATTAACCATTAATACTAAAATCAAGTTGCAACCAATAAGAAGGCAGGCTCAAAGCTTTCGTAGAAGAACCTGAAAGCTTTTCTTTATTACGGACAAGTCATCTTTGAGACTTTTGGCGTCTCAAATTTCAAGCTTTCGACATCTACGTATATATAATATTCTGATGATTTTTCTCTAACTTTCTTTGCGTGGTTCAAACGTGTTTCTCTTAATTTCAAACCCTTTTAATGACCGACAAATCGATGACAGTCATGCTTGATAGCCCATATATATTTGACAAAACCTTTTCAAATTAAGTAGTATACTATCTTCTCATCGTTCTTCATTCTTTATAGGGTGAAAACAGGGAGGTTGCCATCATTCTTTTGTCAAGCTTGCTGCTGTTTTGGTCCTTCTCTGGTTGTAGCAAAGAGGGGAAATACAAACAAAGTGAAATGGACCCAACAAGGGATTTCAAACTTAACCTGTTTGTGATGTTTTCATGCTTGTTTTGAGATGGAAATCTCAACTGAGTAGGTAGCCCTATTAATTAATAGAAATAAATGCTAACACACCATGGGGTCAGGTTTGTTGGCCCTGATTTATCTGGTGAGGATGTACGATAAGTAATGCCAAATACATTTCAATGAGAAATTTGATTATGAAGATATGGATGTAACATTAATATAAGCACAAATTAAATAGAGAAGCATACGTCAAGACTAAAAATAGTGGATGCAGATGCACTGAAAATCAATCACTTTCATTATCTTGATTTGACCAAATTCAAATTGGTACTACGCCGATCATTAATCGGAATACTTATTTTGAGTAAGAAACACAAAGAAGATATATAAACGTTCAATTAACCGTCAGCATGAGAACTTGTTTTGTCTATAAATGTTTGTCTTTTTAAAAATTGATTGAAACTCCTGTCTGTTCTTTTGTCACTGACTATAGACTCCATATCTTTGAATCGAGAAAGCACCGAAAAACTAATGTTAATGCCAAGAAGTTTTTGATAGAGTTGGTAATTAATCAATTTTAGGAAAATACTACTTTCACTGTACACTTTGTGAGGCTTTTAAGGTCTACATTCACACCAACCACTATATATTCTCATGTGCATGTCAAAGTTTTAACTTTTATCATCTTAATAGAATTATAGGTTACTAAGTCAAAAACATGCTGAAAATGATTTTACGGATTTAGGGGTGTGCAATAGTCAATTTCGATTTTGAGAGAAATCAAAATCATAGGTTTTGACGATCTCTTATAACCGATCATAAGAAAAAACCGATCAATCCAAATTGACTTTAGTTTCAATTGGTTCGAAGTTTATGTTGGGCTTGGGCCCGAATGGTCTAAAGCCAATAAAATTATGAAAAATTTGTATTGATTTGAGCTTAAATTTGTGTAAAGTCTATATTTTAAATTAAAATCAAGCTCAAGTTATTTAAATAAATAGTTCAATCCATATGATTTATTTTTCAATAAGAATTACATAATTAATTTTTAATAAAAATTATTTTCTTAAGCATAAGCAGACATTACTTTGTTCAATTTTTCAATTGTGTCATTACGTAAAATATTCAACAACTTAAAGGAAGGAAAGAGTTCACCACAATCACGAACACTTCCAAAATCATTATTAATCCGATTTCATCACATCTCAAATTAAGTAAACAAATTATCAAACAACAAATAAGCTGAATTTATCCAAATCATAATCATATCAAAAATGACAAATATTCAAATGAAATAACATATCTCATTTGAGTGGCCTGGTCCATTAAAAACTTCAAATTCCAACTTGAAAATAAACTACAGAAACAAAACCCAACAAACCAACACCCACCCATATCCACAAAGACCACACTCACTAAAAAATAACACAGCAGACGAATAAATCAAATTGACCTCAAAAGCACAACAGCAGAGTAGCATATGGGTGAGGAAAAAGGCATAACAGCTAACACCAAAATCAAAATTTACAAACCAAACCGAACCAAACCTTGAAGATAAATGGTGGATAAGGAGGAGGCCAACAAGTGCAGGAGTAGTGGCAACAGGGAGACGGCAAGTAAAGGAAGAATTAAAGAGAAAGGGGGTAAGTGAAGGTCTCTAATTTAGGGTTTCAAACTTTCAATTCAATCGAGAGTGAGAAATGAGGATTAATGAGAAAAGGAGCAATCAGGAGCAAAGGGAAGGAAGAGGCTGAGGTTCGGTTTTTCGGTTGCAATCGATGCCACAACCGGCACTGAATGACTAAGCTGCTTGTAACCTCCAACGTTAGTTTCAGTTGGTTGGTCGGTTGCAACCGACCGTTACTCAGTCTTACATGAATTTGTTATTATAGAAAAAAGAAAAAAAAATATTCTTTATGCTATAGTTAAGTAAATGATGATTTAAATGTGAAACAACCATTTTTAGAAGGAAAATGTGATCCTCAATTAGGACATAAATTATGAAAAGAACTTTTTAATTAATGTAATATATATTACATATTATATACATAGTCGAAGATAGTACATCTTGCTTAACGAATGTATTATGATTATATAATATGCTTGTTATCGTAAATGCATACTATGTTCTAATGATAGTCAAGACTATTGAATGAGATTAATTTTATATATATATATATATATATGTGTGTGTACGTGTATGTAATATATATGCCTTACTATACAGCTTTTATTACAAATCCCAACGCTTTCATGGAGGGCAAATGCATGATTTTTCCCTAGCAACTTTCAAAGGGGGACAGCGGCAATACAGCTAAGCATCCGAAGATATTCACCAAAGATAGTTTCAAATTCAATATCTTTCGGCTTGTTTTCTCTGATTGGTCATGTCTTGTGTTATCCGTAAAGTTGAAATTTGGAAGTGTGAGGTGGCATGATGGTGGCATAGTGTCAAACCAAAAAGAACGGCCAACAGACTTTATTTTTTTTTTCCACAGACGAGCTGGGCCAAAAGCGAAGGGATTTTCCACCGTATTACATCCTGGAAGGATACCAAGACACCTTTCACACACTGATTTTATGGGGATTGGTCTGCCATTTTAGACCCGTCTCTACTCTCAGACTCACCACTTTGATTGATCCCGACAGACAAAAAGAAATTTGTGTAGTAAACTTCTGCCTTTTTCTTTTGATTCTCACTCACTCCTTTCTCTGATTTTCGGCCACATGAGAGTATTTTTTCCAGACAAAGTAATTCCTTCACAGCTACTACTTGTTGATCATGACTTTTGAACCCCCCCCCTCTCATCACCTCTTTGTCAATGTAACTTCCCCAGCTTTGAGATGGGGCCAGGAAGAAGAAATAAAGAAAAGTTTTTTTAACATGATCTTAGTCTTTTTGATGACAAATCAGGGTACATAGATTCTTTCATTATTTGAGGAAAAATTGCCTAGATGATGAGAATACCTCGACTGCCATATTTTTCTTTATTACTTTCTTGCATACCGTTCTTCGAAGTTTCTAGCATATGCATGTACCACCACGGTTCCAAAACAAATTACATGAACCGTGAATGAGAAACGAGAAAAAGTACTCACTCTTCCCTGTTTGGTGCTCTGCTTGATATCTCTTTTTATAATTTGTATCACCTATTCAGCAAACTTGTTACAGTAACATAATTCTTACCATTAAGTTATTTGTTTCTAATGTTAGATTAAGACTTTTGATCGATAGCATAAGATCATTTAATACTTAACGTAAAATTATTAATAAATTATCAAACGAGCCCATCAAGTGGGAACAATTCATGGAGCCAAAAGAAGGCAAAGGCCAAAATGAAATTTGTGTAGGAAACTTCTGCCTTTTTCTTTTGATTCTCAGTGTCTCCTTTCTCTGTTTTGCCGCCACATGAGAGCATTTTTTTTTTCCCAAAGTAATTCCTTCACAGCTACTACTTGTTGATCATGACTTTTGAAACCCATTACCACTTTGTCAATGTAACTTCCCCTGGTTTGAAATGGGGCCAAGAAGAAGAAATAAAGAAGAAAGATTTTTCAACATGATCTTAGTCTTTTCGATGACAATCTCTCCAGGGTACATAGATTCTTTCATTATTTAAGAAAAAATTGCCTAGATGATGAGAATGCCTCGACTGTCAAGTTTTTCTTTATTTCTTTCTTCCATACCGATCTTCAAAGTTTCTACTAAATCCATGGATGATCATGGTTCCTAAAAATATTGAATGAGCCGTGACCTTACTTAACAAGGAGTGAATGAGAAACTAAAAAAAGCTCACTCTTTCCTGTTTGGTGCTCTAATTGATATCTCTTTATAATTTATATCACCTGTCCAGTAAATCATTACATTAACATCATTTTTATTGTTAAATTATTTGTTTTTAATGTTAGATTAAGACTTTTGATAGATAGCATATGATTTAATACTTGACAGAAAATTATGAAAAAAAAAATTATCAGAGAAGCCCATCAAGGCAAAGGGCATTTGCCATTTCGGGAGACTTGATCTGATAAAACTAATCAGAGGCCCCCCAAAGGGGCACTTGATGCAAAAGGCCGGAGGCTAATATCTAGAAACAGAGACCCATTTTATGTATCAAACTGATCCAGAAAATTCTTAGTGGACTTTCTCATTCTTTGGGCCCTGTGAAAGTTCAAGGTTCACATGGAAACAAAGGCTCGTCACAGCATAATATTTTCCACTAACAATGCTTAATGCTTTCATGTTAACTAAACTGATGGATTTCCCCTGGCCAAGATAACAGAAAACTGATGGAATCCCTTAAAACAGAGAATGATAACTTCATGAAACTCTGAAAGATCATTCTGCCTTTGGTTCTCCAACCCATTTTCAGCTACAGAAGAAAATAAAGATGCCCAACACTTCCAAATTTGAGATGGGGAAAAATATTCTTGTTTGCACTTTGTAGTTTTGTTAGCAATACATGTATGTATATTCTTTCTTGCACTCCACAGTGTACCTTCCATTCGAGCTTTGCCATCATCATTCAATATTGTTCCTTCCAAAGCTCCAACCCAAGCTTTGCTTGTTGGCAACATCTTCTCTTTTAATGAATTTTGGCCATTGCTTCCCACCTCAGGCTCTCTCACCCCTCCACTGTCTGTTTGTTCATGTATGCCAATTCATTACAGGTGTACATTCCATTATTTCGATATATCCCAATTAATACTCATTTATTACAAAATAAATTGCTTTAAATGAAAATCCCCACAAAATTAAATCGTCATATTCAAGCCATTTATGATTCAGCAATCCATTCCATCCTCACTAATACAAAACTTGTCGAAGGAGGCAAGCAGAGGAAGGAGACATAACATACGAACATGGGGGGGGGGGTCGGTGTCGCGTGACTAAGTACTCAAACCGCATGCTTTTCTGCCACGTAATCAGTTCAGTTACAACGTACCCTCTCTGCCCATCCTACCCACGTTAGCCTGCAACCCTGAAAAACCCTCTTCATCTCGACCGTCCATTTCTTCATCAACGGTATTAACCCAGCAGCCAAGGTATCGGGTTTCGAGACGCCCGGCTCCCGAAGCAGGGAATCATCAGAAAACGAAACAATCGTGTTCCTCGAAATTATCTCATTTTTCATCCGACGGTTAAAGTCAACCTCTTCGTAATGATCGTACGGCTGGGATTAAATATCGGATTTTAATCGGGTTGCTGAGCTGGGCCCTACTGGGTCTTGGAAAGTGACAGGTAGCTTTCAAGTCTCTGGAGAGCTCTCTCCTCATATATTCTCTCCGCGCGTTTGTTTCCTCTCCTCACCAACTTTCCTTTCTTCTTTGTTTGCTTTCGCCAAGGCCGTTTCGACATTTCGGTGAGCTTTGTTCGATTCGATCCTCCATTTTTTTAATAATTTTTTCAATTTAATTTATGTTTGTTTATCGGATTATTCTCAGATTATAGTTTGTTAAGAAGCTTCAATCGCAAGTTGTTGATGTTTGTTTCTATGATGAGACGTTTAAGATTTTCATCAAATATCTTCCCTGATCGATGGCTTGTTAGTGGTGTACTGCTTCTTAGTAGTTTAATTAAATGCAGAGAGATTTCTTGTTTATGTCATGTTTGTTTGCTGATGATATTGAATTAAGGCTTGAATGCGATTGTTGATGACTTGTATTTTCCTTTTAGCATTACCTGTTTAAACTGGAAATGAGAGTTCTTTTTACATTTTTTTTTGGTCTCTGAATGCAAAATTTTGTAATGAATGTTTATTTTGCTTCACTGGAAATGATTACTGAATTCGATTGAGCTGATAGGATTAGGATCAAGTATTAAATCTGAAAGGAATAAAATTTTTGGTGATACCTCTGTTTTCTCTTGTTGGTAACTAGCTGTAGCAGTTTCAAATTGAAAAGGAATATATATTTTTTTAAACAAAATTGTATATAGGAAAGTAATGAAGCAGAAAAACAAGAAAATGTTTTAGATGTTTTTAAATGTACATTTCTACTTTGTCCTTCTATGTGTTTTTCTAAAGATTGAGTGGTCAATGGGGATATATAGGTTAATATGGGAACGACTATCAAAGTGGTTGTGCTGTCGCTGTTCATCTCGTCCCTGTTGTTTTCTGTGGTATCTTCGGCATCCAATGATGGGCTGGTTAGAATCGGGCTGAAAAAGATGAAACTGGATCCAAATAACCGGCTTGCTGCCCGGCTAGACTCCAAGGGCGGAGAGGCTCTCAGAGCATCCATTCAAAAGTATCATTTCCGTAATAATCTTGGAGACTCTGAGGACACTGATATCGTTGCGCTAAAGAATTACATGGATGCTCAGTACTATGGTGAGATTGGTATTGGAACTCCACCACAAAAGTTCACTGTGATATTTGACACAGGAAGCTCAAATCTGTGGGTACCATCAACCAAGTGCTATTTCTCGGTGAGCCTTTTCATTATGCTTACTATGAATGTATAGGAAATGAAACTCCTTGCCTTGATAATTTGGAAAGCAAAATTGATTCAAGATACAGGATTTATGTTTTTACATTGTGTTGTAGGTTGCATGTTATTTCCATGAAAAGTACAAGGCAAGCGATTCAAGTACCTATAAGAAGGATGGTTTGTCTTCTACTCTTTTTATTCAACTCATAATTGTTTCAGGAACTTTTCTTCCCGATATTAAGGAGATAAGAACAATTTAAGACCCTGATTTTATACATTTTAATAGTGATATGTGAAATTTTAATTATCTAAAAAATCATGTCTATCTCTGATATTCTTGAATTAGATCCTGATAGGTTAATTGCCTGTTCAATGTACGGTTATTTCTGTGGTTGGTTGTTGTCGGGGTAGGATGGACTTAAGTAGGAAGATGTTTCCTTAAACACATAACATTATTCATTCTTTTCTGGCCTATCATTTACAAAATTATAAGACATGAACTTCTTTATTAAACTGTTTTCTTTGTGGCTCTCTTGGTGTGTTGCATTATGGTGTCAATTTGTCCCGTGGGTGCTAAAATAATCTAGAAGTTGTATTATCATATTTGATGTAGGGGAACCTGCTTCTATTCAGTATGGCACTGGAGCTATTTCTGGTTTCTTTAGTTATGACCATGTTCAAGTTGGTGACTTGGTTGTGAAAGATCAGGTATGCGGAGCCAATCTTCTTCTCAGTCATATCTATGGTCTAGTAGTTTGAAACTTTGAATTAGTTAACTGATTAACCTATTCTCGTTATCAGGAATTTATTGAGGCTACTAAGGAGCCAGGTCTTACATTTATGGTGGCCAAATTTGATGGGATATTAGGACTTGGGTTCAAGGAGATTTCAGTTGGGAAAGCTGTGCCAGTGTGGTACGTGTGCACACGTTTATTTTTATTGTCTATTTAAGATGTTTCTTGATGTTATGAGCTTCTCATGAACCACTTGTTTGTCTTATAGGTACAACATGATTAAACAAGGTCTTATCAAGGAACCAGTATTTTCATTTTGGCTTAACCGCAATTTAGATGAAGAAGCGGGTGGTGAAATTGTTTTTGGTGGGGTTGATCCAAACCACTACAAGGGCAAGCACACATATGTTCCTGTAACACACAAAGGCTACTGGCAGGTTGACCTTTAACGCTTAAATTATTCTGTGTCAGATAAATGCTTTATAAATATTATTCTTTATCTTTCACATTTTTCTTAATTATCTTCTCTTTTTGATAGTTTGACATGGGTGATGTTCTTATTGCTGACAAACCAACTGGTATGTTCCTTCCAATGCCTAGAGTCCTTTAAAAGTGGGATTAAATTAAGACTTTAGCTTTTTAATTACTTTATTTCAAGCAAAAACGTGTTTTGGCCATAGTTTTTTGCAGTTCTGACCTGTGCATATGCTATTCAGGATATTGTGCTGGCAGCTGTGCAGCAATTGCAGATTCTGGAACTTCTTTGCTGACAGGTCCATCGGTAAGCCATTATGCTTCATTATTTGGTCTTTGGATCAGTCTGTTGTTTAACAGTTGTAGCCTGTTGATTTGTAATCATTTCAACTGGGCTTTAGGTGTCGGCAAAATCTGAACATTATTCTAGCTATGTGATAATGGTGTCATGAGATATACGTTAAGACATGCTTTACTATTGTTCTTAGAGAGTTGAGAATTATTTCTTGGAGAAAGCTTTCTTATTACTGATTAAATCCGTGCTGGTTTGTGTTACTTATTAACCTGGTTATTAATGTGATTCCAAGTTGCTTGTTTGTCTTGTTGCAGACTGTGATTACCATGATTAACCATGCAATTGGAGCCTCTGGAGTGGTTAGCCAGGAGTGCAAGGAAGTGGTTCAACAATATGGGCAAACCATTATTGATTTACTTATAGCTGAGGTGAATGCTAGTTATACTCTAATTGTAAATTTTTGTGTAAGGTTGTGCTTGATTTGTATTCTTTTTTCATAATATTCATCTGTGTAATTGATTGTCAGTTTCTATATTTACTTTGGTCCACCTAGTGACTGGTTTTTTCCCTATGGGTTTTCTACAGGCACAACCTCAGAAGATCTGCTCCCAAATTGGATTGTGCACTTTCAATGGTGCTCATGGTGTTAGGTCAGGCTCTGAGGTCTTTCTGTGTGTGATTTCACTCAATTACTGTTTTGCTATTTTACCACTTTATCTGAAGGTAAAATAATTCTGCATTTAAGCATTGAAGTAATGTTGATCAAATGTGTTTGTATAGCTCGGGCATTGAGAGTGTGGTGGATGAGAGCAATGGCAAATCATCTGGAGTTCTTCGTGATGCTATGTGCCCTGCTTGTGAGATGGCAGTTGTGTGGATGCAGAACCAACTAAGGCAGAATCAGACTCAAGACCGCATATTGAGCTACGTAAATGAGGTGACATGAGTTAGACTTGATGCTTCTTGAATACCTTGTGAGAATGTTCCTTCCAATGCTGATTCGTCCATTTGATACTCTTGCAGCTTTGTGATCGGGTGCCAAGCCCAATGGGAGAATCTGCTGTTGACTGCGGAAGTCTTTCGTCCATGCCTACTATTTCCTTCACTGTTGGTGGCAAAGTTTTTGACCTCACTCCAGAAGAGGTACAGCCATCGTTATTTTCTGTTAATAGTCTGTTAACATTTGTATCTTCAGGTTGCTTTCATGCAAGTTTACAATATGACAGATTTGGATTGGATTATTATCTTCTTTAGTTTGCATTGCCCGGTTGCATATCAGACTATATATTTATATTTATATGTTCATGAAATTTTCCTTTGTCAAAAGTTTTAAGTATATATGCATGATTCTGCCAACGTGTTGTGCTGATATTAATTTTCCCTGGTGGTGTAACCAGTATATTCTCAAGGTGGGTGAAGGTCCTCAAGCAGAGTGCATCAGTGGCTTTACTGCTATGGATATTCCTCCTCCTCGCGGACCTCTCTGGTATGTTAGCTACCTTGCATTTTCATCTTATTCTTAACCAGTCCCTTAAACTGTCTCGTCATATTTTCGGGTTCCTTCCTAACATATTGTCTGATGCAGGATTCTGGGAGATATCTTCATGGGTCGCTACCACACTGTCTTTGATTTCGGTAAACTGAGAGTTGGCTTCGCCGAGGCGGCATAAAAGGTCTACCAGGGGGACCCGAGTTTTTAGTTGTCCATCCACTATCGTGTTATCTATAACTTTATAAAGATGGTGGAATCAGCCTAAAATCGTGCAGTGTGTTTGTAAATATATTTCCTTCCTTTGCTCTGTTTTAGAAAATAGGATTTGCATTTTAGGTCAAAGTTGTCAAAAACCAAGTGAGAAACATTGTGCTTTGCTTTTTATCAATGGTCACAGATATTTAATCAGCTTTTTATAATCGAGATACTTGTCGTGTATTGTGAAATGGATCCAAGCACTGCTGCTGGTAATCACTACCTAAAAGCCAAATTGGATAAGTTTAGTCTGTCAGATTTAGCTAGCAATTTGGTACACCACTAAGCCTTAACGAGCAAGTATGTGGAACTGAACTCATTATCATTGGCACAATCGATTAAGCAAGGCAGTAAGGCATGGAATGGAGACAAAGAAAAGAAAAGGAAAGGTAATAGAACAGACAGACTGGGCCCAAAAACCTTTTCTTGCCGAAAGCTGAAGCATTGGCAATTACCATGGTAAACCAAGTTATCCAAAAGGAATTGGAGGCTGCCACCACATGAAGGAAAGCAACATTCTGATTGGGTGTTTTACTTAAAAAGAACGCCATTTTAGGTGCCAAAAAGGAGCCCCCCTCCCACCGCAAATGCGTCAAAGGAGTCTAACCGTGAGTCCTCAAAACCTATTTTAATAATAAAGAACATGGAACCAACCCAACCAACCAACTAGCCAACCAAATGAGATGAGATGGGACTGTGGAGGAGGGACAAGGAACGTTTGGTTTGAGAAAATGAGTTGGGCAGGTCGGTTGGGTTTTTATTAGGTTTGCTTGCTGCTTGCCTTTCCTCCTTTCAACTAAATTCCAACTGCCCCCAACCATTTGGCTTTTTGCCCTTTTGGTTCCTTATAAACTTCACCCACAATCCAAGAAAAAAAAAAGGGTAACTAACCATATCTAATAATTTAGGTAACTATGTTCTCTTTATGTGGGTGGAACGAATTAGTTAACTGTCTTCAGATTGTTGGGTGTTCGGTTGCACTTCATCTTGTTTCTGCCAACTAATAATTGCATGAACATGAAACTTGTTTTTCAAACATTTAAAACATGCTTTGGTTCACACGTGGCATGCCAACGAGGAAAAACTTGCAACCTTATATCTCTTAAGTTATTAGAATAAGGTTTACGTGAAATCAGATTCATTAGTAACCACAGGTCAGTCATATGAAGTTGAATTTCCAGAGTAATACTGTTCTGTTTTATGTAAGATAAGGAAGAGTTTACTTTCTCCGAGTCCACATGCCTATGATTATCAAGAATATAAAACAGCAGCTCTACCTAGTCAAGCACTATGGATTAGATTTAAACAAGGGTTAAAGTCATTAATTACTGTTAAATTACAAATTAAAGCTAGGAATATACGAAGGCCTAAGATGCTGAGGGCATTGCAACTGCATTCCAAGCGCAATTTACAAGGACCTCATTGCGCCAGCTGAGCAGCCGCACTTTGCGCCACGCCTGGCTCACGTGAGCACGTGACGGTATGATTCATGGCTAAGCTAAGCAAAGCAGACACGCCCCGCCGACCAGTCGGCCAAAGCTTTTAAATCAACGTCCTTTCGCCACGTGGAACTCTCACGTTTCGAGATAGAAAGAAACAGCGGCCGCCCATTGGCCACAATGCAAAGGGAATGCCGTTAATGAAAGGCATTTGCTTTCTTGCATTAAAGCCAAACCTTACCAAACTAAAGCCACGAGACTTTGGCTGTATAAATGCTGCGTCAGTTGGCTTCACCTGACCAATTCCAAAGCTCCAAACATTACTTTCAGAAATGGAATGGACCCGTGGAAGAACCATTGGCCGAGGCTCCACTGCCACCGTCTCCATCGCCACTGCTGATCAGTCTGGTGATGTGTTGGCTGTTAAGTCCTGTGAGCTCTCGCAGTCAGAATCTCTTAGGAGGGAACAGAGAATTCTGTCTTCTTTAAGTTGCCCACGAGTTGTGGCGTACAAGGGGTGTGACATTTCATCCGAAAATGGTATGCTTGTGTACAATCTGTTGTTGGAATATGCACCAGGAGGCACCATCACCGATGCAATTCAGAAGCAGGGCGGTCGCCTGGATGAGGCCACGGTTCGATCGTACACTCGTGGGATTTTACAGGGGCTCGAGTTTCTTCACTCTAGTGGAATAGTGCATTGCGACATCAAGGGTCGGAATGTTTTGGTCACTGACGATGGGGTGAAAATCGCTGACTTGGGTTGCTCCAGGCGAGCTGATGTGGTCCCGGGTGCCGCTTGGTCGGTTGCAGGTACGCCTGTTTACATGGCGCCGGAGGTGGCGCGCGGGGAACAACAAGGATTCCCTGCTGACTTGTGGGCACTCGGATGTACGGTCATCGAGATGGCAACCGGACTGGCACCGTGGCCTGATGTCGGCGATCCACTATCTGCCCTCTACAGGATCGGATTTTCACGGGATGTGCCAGAAATACCGAGCGATATATCGAAGCAGGCAAAGGATTTTCTAAGTAAGTGCTTGAGGAGAGACCCTATCGAGAGATGGACAGCAACCCAACTCCTTGCACATGATTTTGTAAAGGAAACAAAAGTTCCTCCAATAAAGGGAACCAACGGTTCTGAATTGAACACCCCCACCACCGTACTAAATCTACAGTTGTGGGATTCGATGGAAGAGTTAGAGACAATTCAGATTCCTTCCAGGAAAAACGGTTTGAGCAAGATTCTAATGGAAAGGATCCAGCAATTGGGTGAAACCAATCTTGTTTCATCTTCAAAATTGCCCGATTGGGAATGGGATGAAAATTGGGTAACGGTGAGAAGCAACAGCAGCGGTTTGGAAATAGAAACGTTGTCTGGCAGACAAGATAAAGATGACAAGCTCTTACATGCCGATGAACCTGCAAGTAGCTGCGGGGGAGACATGGCAAAGGTGAGCAAGGATTATGACTTGCTGGTCCACCATTATCCCACAAAGATTAGTAGGAAAAACACTAGCGGAAATGAAATATGTCGTTCCAGGACATATTGTAATAAGTATTCAGCTTATCTCTTATGTAGAAAATTGAATTCCTTGAATAAAACATCCTCTGTTTTCTGTAATTTTGACTGCTGGCAGCTTTTTATTTTTAAAATGAACTTCGGTGCTGACAAGTATAGCTTTGAATGGTGTATATTATACTTTGAGATAGACCTTGATGGGTCCAAATTAGACAACCAATGCCATTGTATTGGCTTTGTGGTTTTGTGCTTAACATAGCACAAAGGGATAATAAAAAACAAAATCCGTTTGGAACAAAAAATTTTCATATGATTTTACTTAACAAATTTTCATATGATTTTAGTTAACTTTTTTTTAATTGAAAAAAGAGATTCGAATCATACTCTTTTAAGTAAGAAATTATATATTAACCAATGAGCCAAGTGTTCTGACATTGATTTTAGTTAACTTATCAACAAAGAATTATAAATCTTATGTTAATACTAGAACTACCATCATAATTCATCATGATTTTCCAAATTTTATATATTTTACTCTCAATATTAACTATAATCTAGTTGACAACATAAGCTTCAATTTTAGCTTCAAATCTCACTCTTTTTCAAATTATCGATTTTCATATCCTCAATTTTTAAATTTATTTTTAGTTATTTTTAATTGATTAATACAATCTCGTTCACATCATTTTTGAACTGATTTTCTTTCTTTTTTTTTTCTTTTGTATTTTCCTGTTGGTTTTGAGCTGAATTTTCAAGTTTCAATGGTTGTTATTTTTTTTATATTTTTTGGAAATGATTTTTGGATTTTCGGGTTAAGGTTCTTTTTAAGTTGATTTTCTAGTGTTTTGATGAGTTTCAATGGTTGGAAATAGATGAATGTTGATATTTTTATGTGTCATGGTGAAAATATTTTTTGAAAATGGGTTATTATAGAAAATATTTCTTATAAGTGATCAAAATAACAAAAAAATATTTTTCTCAATTTATTAAATAAAAAATATTATATTTTTTCGTAAAATGTTATTCATAAAAAAAATTCAAACAAATTAATTTCTGATTATCAAATGATCTTTTAATTTTAGTTTATCATTTATTAACTTAACAAATTAATCAGTATAACAATATGATGAGAAATAAATAAACATTACTTATATATAATAGTTTAATATTAAAAAATATTTTGAATTTATTGCATAATTGATGAATGTTAATATTTTTATGGTGTTATTAAAGAAAACTATTGAAGATATGGCATGATGGAAAATTTTTTTTACAATAAGATCTAAACAACAGAAAATATTTTTGACAGTTTATTCAAATAAAAAAAAGTATTAGATTTTTTATTAAAATATTTTATACAGAAATTATTTTCTTTTATAAAGTTATTTTATGGTTACCAAACGAACCCTTAATTTAATTTATAATGTTCATATAGTTTAATCTTAAGTGTACCTCTTTCTAATCAAAACTTGAATTGCGAATATTCTTTTGCTTTTCAATAAAATAATTCAAAATATATTAAAATCATTGTAATCATATTTTGTTAATTTACAATGTACACATGGTTTAATCTCTCATTCAACTCATGAAATGAATGAATATATTTTATCTAGTTCTAAGTCTATTTAAATTATCTTTGTCAAGTATCATCTAAACACTCAATCTCATCTTTCTAGTGATCAATCAACAAAAGAGGAAATATGTATAGAATTGAATAAACATCGATAAATCTATAAAGAGTATTTATCAACCAACCCAAATATCCAATTTACATATTAGCATCTTCCATAATCTTAGATAGAGAAATTTCAATAATTCTAGAAAAATATTCATTTGAAGATCAGATAGATTGCAGCATTGAGTGCATGCTGGTGTTAAAGCAAACTCTGCCACTAAAGATAGCTGGCCGTTGTTGAAGTGGGGAGGATGTCACGGTCCTCGCATAGACGTGAATCCCACATCGTCAAGATAATACTCTCAATAGGTAAAACCAATCGCACATTGATGGGAAACTTCCATCTATCACTGTCCACGTCAACTCGTATGACGTATTGTATGCTTTGAATCGCTAGTCTCACGGTTTTGTCTACAAAAAGCTCATAAGTTGAAGGTGGTGTGAACCCTTACATGCTCAATATCACTCTAGTACATAGTCAATGTGGGATTTATGGCTCCTCTCTCTAGGACTATGACATCTTCCTTTACTCCTCACTTAGAGTTTCTCTTTACTGTTGGACTAGCTCTAGTGAGCATTATCTCGACAAGGTGGAATTTACGTCCACGCGAAGACTATAACACTATACAACATCATGGCTTTCGTCGAATGTTGCTAGAACCAACTTGAAAGTTCCTACAGCATTGGGAGCCTGACTTTGAAACATTGTATCTGTTGTCTCATGCCTTGCTTTTCCTAGCGTCAGTGTTCTCTTTTACTACAATTCAATCATAATTACTTTTGCCACCGTTTAATTAAAAATAGTTGAATTGATCAACACTAAAGTTGTAGCCTTTTAACTTAGCTATCTAGTGATCTAAAAATCACAATAATCGAGCATTTGTAACTCAAGTTATTCTTAAAAGACCGTAACATGATCAGCACACCTTTGCACTAAAACATCCTCTCACGATTCTTTTCAATTTCAACCTTTCTTCATTCATAAAACTTCAAAACAAGAAGCGAAATCAATAACAACTAAAATTAAACATTTTAACACATAATTGGATTAAAATAACTAAAATTTAATTAACTTGGCATGCTTTTATTTAATTAAAAAAAGTAACTAAAATAACCAAAATTACATCTAAAACTCGAAAACTTTACCATTTTGAGGCCTAAAATATAATAAGATAATTCTATAATATAGTTATGAGGTGCATGAAAAAAAACTACTACTGTACGAAAAAAAAACTGATGTTGCACGAAAAAAACACGAGTGTTGCACGAAATATGAGCAATCAAATTTAAAATATTTTCACAACCATAATCATGATGGTTGCTTTATTTTTTTCTAATACTCAATTAGTTAGAAAAAGAGAGACTTAGGCGGAGGACAAATGAGAAATACGTTAAGATTTTTAAAAAGGGTTTTAGATAAGAATTAGTTTTCTTGCTATTTTTTCCATTTTTGGCTAAGCTTATTGGATTGTGCCCAATCCGTTTGAAAGCCCTCCTTTTCCTAGAACGTTCTGTGGGTGCTTTTTTCTTTTTTATTGTATTATCGAAACGTACCACTTGGGTGCTCTCATCTTTGTTTTCTTATTGCCAAAATGAAGTCATATAGATCCTCAAAACCCTGAATATAAAATCTAATTTTCTTCCCCACTTTTCCATCCTTTTTTCCTCTTTAGCCACAAACCTCCCTTTCTCTTACCATAGTATAAAATATATTCTATTTAACTAGCACCTTTCTCTCACCATGACATGAAAGAAAATATTTCATTTTATTGTTTTCTTTCTCAGATAAGTTTAAAGATACATTTTAAAAAAACGAAAATAGTCGCTCCTAATCGAGTATTTATGCTCTAAAATACCGATTATTCTTGTGAGGAAAAAACCATGGAAACAAAAAAATCTACTACTGTTGGCATCATTGCGGACATCATTATAATGAATGTTAATTTTGTTACGGTGCAGTATGAAATTTTAAATTTATTAAAATTTATAATGTTATATCAATATGTTTAAAGAATTGTTGCTAACATTGAAAAAGAGATGAACATGTGATGCTTTGTGGCATTTCATGAATTTTAAAATAAAATCTAAATAATAAGTTGGTGATTCTTAAACTTTTGTCATTTGAGAATGGTGGTGTATGAAAAAAAACTACCGCACGAAAAAAAATGCTGCATGAAATTTGAGCAATCAAATTTAAACTATTTTCACAATCATAATCATGAAGGTTACTTTGTTTTTTTCTAACACTCATTTGGGGAGATAAAGAGAGATTTGGCAAACAAAAATAAGAAATAGGTTAACGCTTTTGAAAAGATATTTAAATAAGACTTAGCTTTTTTCCTCTATTCCTAATTTTCGGCTAGGCTCAATGGGCTGCATCTAATCTGTTTGAAAACCCTCCTTTTCTTGCTGGAACACATCGTTTTTGAGCTCTCTTGCTTCTTTTATTGCCAAAACAGTGTCATATAGATTTTTAAAACCGTATAAAAATCTATCCCTCTACTCCATCTCTTTTTCTTCTTTAGTTGCAAACCTCCTTTTCTCCCACCATCTCCTTTTCCTTATCTGTCACAAAGTACCTTTTCTCCCACCATAGCATGGAAATATATTCTGTTTGACTATTCCTTTTATCGCTCTCTTCCTTATATAGGTTTAAACATAAATTGTGGTCGCTCTTGACCGAACATAAATTTAGGAGAATAAATTCCAATTTGTTGCTGATTATTAGGGAATGCTGGTGCATGAAAAAAATATTGTTATTGTACAGAAAAAACTAATGTCGCAGAAATAAAATCCTACATGAAATATAAGCAATCAAATTTAAAATATTTTCGCAATCATAATCATGATAGTTGTTTTGTTTTTAACAATTATTTGGTAAGAAAAAGAGAGATTTGAATGAGAATAATAGAAAATAAGTTAAAGGTTTCTAAAAAGAATTTAAATAGGACTTAGTTTTCTTCCTCTTCTCTTTATTTCCTTTTTCTCTTCAACCCTACCTCACATACGGCTACCTTGAAAGCCCAACTTTTTATGGCACATTTCTTCATTATTGAAGCTGTCGTCAAACCACAAACTCCTCATTATCCTCCTCATTTATTCTCCCTTCTTCTGCCTAAACTCCTTTTCTCCCACCAATGGCACAAAAATATGTGCCCTTTAATTATTCTACTTTCTGTTTTATTCTCACTTAGTTTAACTATACATTTGAAAAAAAAACAGAAGTTGGTACTCTTGATCAAGGATTTTTGCTCCTAAAACTCATGGATTATTTTTGTGTTGAAAAAATTATGGAAACCAAAAAGTCTGTTGTTGCTTATTTGAGATAGTTGCTTTATTTAAAACAATCAAAAACATTTTTACTCATTTGGAAACAAAGAATTTAAATTATTTTTAGAACCATAATCATGATGGTTGCTTTATTATTTTTTTTTAACACTCATTTGTTGAGAGAAAGGGATGTTTGGGTGGAGGAAAAATAAGAAATAGGTTAGGATTTTGGAAAGGGGTTTAAATAAGGGAGAGAAAGAAGAAAGCTTGGTGGTGCATCAAACTTTACTGAGATTTCACCAAATTGCCTCCTATATACTAGTCCTATGTAGTCTATTATTTATTTACACCTTTATAAACAGTACAATGCTTTATTTATAATAAAACATTTGGTGATTTCTGTTATTTGTGTAAATTAGATTTTTCCCATTGCTGAAATATTAGAAACTTATATTGATTAGTCTTATTCACTGTCCTAGAGAAAAATAATTCATTAATCCATGATAAATTTGAGGTTAAGGCTTAGTTGAATAAGTTGAATTAGTTTTTTCAATTTTTAAAAGGGAGGAATCAATATATTGATTTATAATCTTCACGACTTAAGTCTCTTTTCAAAGTTAATTTCTTAGGACAAGTCAATTACCGTTCCAAATTATTAAAGATGCAAATGGAATGAACAAAAATGATAAAGTTGATAGTAATAAGTATCTATGTGATCACCCAATCCCCAGCTTTTAAATAGCTCCCCGTTTACATCATCTGCTGCTATTTGTTTCAAGTCATTCCCTTATATCTAACAGATTTCACATTCAAAGCAGAATACCCTTGGGAGACTTGCCAGCTTTGCCAAGAACTCTACAATTCTTGTCTTTCCAGCTGAAGTAGATATAAGCACTCCACACAAATCTTAAGACGAATGATAATGGAACCTTGCCTTCAACCTCTATTTTGCTTGTCGTCCATTGAATCTGAATTATAACCCTCAATTGTAAAATTACATTCTTTTCCCCAAAAGTTTTGTGGACCAGTGTCGCTGGGCAAGAGGATTTCTTCTATGTTTTAGCAGAAATGGTTGTAGTATGTCCTTGCTAGAGCATGACACTCTGTCCTTTGCCATCAATAGGTCTTACTTTCAATTTATGTATATCAGTTCACTATTTTATCTGCTTAGGACTTCACATTTGCTTCCAAACTTCGGCAAATATGGCCTTGAGTTGATTTGTCTTTTAACTTTCGTAAAACTCGTTCAACTGTATAACTTTTGCACCCCAAAAGATTATATTATGCTGCTTCAAAATTTCATGCTATTATCTTCATACAACCAAGGACTATGCATGTGGCACTGCCGCAAGAGTTAAATTGGATTACACTTTTTCTTGAACAAGTATGCAGCTGCCCTTCAGGAACTCTGGACAGACTGGAGCAAGTTTACCAAAGACTATTCCCTGAACCATTCAACATTAGTCTCAGTTTTCCTACTTATAAATGCCTAGCATTCCTGCAAAGAAAATCGACCTTGAATTGCTAGTTTGGCTTGGTGAGAACCAGGTCGATCTTCTTCTACCTATAACAAGGAAAGAGAAAAGTGTTGGGGGAGATGCAACCCACTGATATGCTAATGATACTATCTTCTCAAGACAGCAGGTGAGAGCCCGTTGGTCCTGAATACTGACTTCTTTCTATATGCATGCTAATTGTTCATGGAAGTATGTCCTCTGTTTGCCTCCTAACCCTTAATTTGTCGTCTTCAGATGCCCATGACACTAATCTTGACCAAATGTGACAAGCGAAAGAAGAAAAAAAATGGAGGGAAAAGGCCTGAAGAAAACGTGAGTGCCTTTCAGGAGCTGATACGGATTATGCTTCTTCCAGACTCCGCCACCATGGATTATGACCAGCAATGTTACAAACCAAGGTCGAGATGAGATACTACTGCACATGGCTTAACTACGGAATTACTGGCTGCAACACTGAAAGGAAAGAGTGCTGAATCAAGCTTATGCATGTTGCCAATATAGTGAATTTTTTAACCTTTTATATATTTACATTAGCAACAATTTTTCTTGTAGCTGAAAGTGTTTAATATAAGTTATGGGCGTTTTATGCTATCTACGGTTTTGTAGGAATGCAATCAAAGCCCCAAAAGCTAGGCAGACCATCAGGATTTATGTAATTAAATATTGAAATCTACTCATGCTGGGGATGCCAAACAATATGAACCACACATGTTGAACTTGAATTGGAGAGGGAAAAAGAAAGAGGCATTGTTTAATCTGTACTATACAATAGTTATTGATCAAATTAAGGGATCACCCTGCTGCTTGAGTCAGCCATTCTCCAAACAAAAATAAAAGGCTTTTGTAGGAGGAGATAGAACAAGGGTCCCTAAAAAAAAAAGGAATCAAAACCGAATTAATTTTTTTTAATGGATTCGATTAAAAAAATTTTAAGGAAGAACAATAGGTATCACCTCTGTCTCATTCACAATGCCAGTTGAAGAAAAAATGGCAGAGCGAAGTGGAAGCCACAACAAAAGAATGAGAGACCTTTTTTATCTTATCAGCCCTGGCATCTTAGATGCTAATACCTCAAGATCATTGCTTTTATCTATACCTTTTTGGCATAATTTGGTTAGGCTAACACCATCCATATATATAGTCCATTTCTTATTCTTTCTCTTACCCCATATTCTTTCCAGGGTCTTATACAAAGTTCATGTCCCTCATTGTTCTTTCTTTTATCCTCATGGAAGTCCAATCAATTTTTAATGGCATTTGATGTTTTTCCTACGCCCTACAAAGTGAGCAAGAAAAAGGGGTCTATATCAATCCAACGAAATCAAAATTGTCACGTTTGTTTTTGTGGTTCGAACAGTTTCCATATGAATATGAAACTTCTTTAATCGATCCTCAAAGACAAAGGTAGAGCTGCACTTTTAGGTTCCAAAGTCTCCATCATTCCCCCTTTTCTTGCAATTTCATATTTGTAAGTTATATTACATTTATAATTTGGCCTTGGAAGCAGCTGTACCTCCACGGGTCTTTGTCCATGTCAAGAAGAAAGTTGTACATTGCCCTAATTCTTATTGCCTTTCCCGCACAATCTTTTTCAAATTTTCAGCTTTTACCTACACTCACCGCATGAGCAGCTTTATGGTAACCCTGATGGGAGAAATAGAATGCAAACCACCAATTCAGGTCATAATCGAAGCTTCCATCATTACTACCCCGGAGGAGAGCCGCAGCCTTCCGATCAACAATGTTGCAGAACCATCTCCATCTTCCATCTTAACGAGGCTCCATGCAGGGTATTTCAGGATAAGCCTTTCTTTCGGTGGCCAAGCTTTGCTATGGAAGATTCTGACAGAACCAAATGGTGTTCCACAGGATGCCTGGCATGTATTCCGCAAGCTCCCATCCACAGTTTGTCTGCTGCTATGGTGTCTCGCTGTTTTAACACAGATTTCACTGTCATCCGTTTACGTCCTTTGATGTTTGTTTCACTTTCACTTGGTGAAGGCAGAGTTCTCGCATCATATAGGAGTGAACTACCTCTATGCTCCTTGGATTTCATGGCTTATCCTGGCCCAATCTGCACCCATTGCTTTCCCAAATAGTATTTACTGCGTGGTTCTCTGTTGGATCTTTATCATTCCCTTGGCAATGCTTGATATCAAAATCTATGGACAGTGGTTTACGACAGAGAAACGGTTTCTATCAAAGATGGCAAATCCAACGAGCCAGATGTCGGTTATAGGGAACTTGGTAGCTGCTCGAGCTGCAGCAAGGATGGGGTGGAAAGAGAGTGCAGTTTGTATGTGGTCACTCGGTATGGTGCACTACTTAGTACTCTTTGTTACACTCTATCAGCGTTTATCAGGTGGCGACTGCTTTCCTCTGCTACTAAGGCCAACTTTTTTCCTGTTCTTTGCTGCACCGAGCATGGCGAGTTTAGCTTGGAACTCCATTACAGGAGCTTTTGACAACACATCCAAGATGCTGTTTTTCCTCTCTCTGTTCCTCTTCATGTCTCCGGTAAATTTAACTTCCGTTTGGTAATTGAAAATTAACTTATTCAAAGAAAATCTAAATTTTCCCCTTTTTTTTTTCCAGAAGGCATTTTCTTTAATTTTACAGCAAACCTGTGATATGGATCTTGATATTTCATCGTATTTGTAAATGCAACGATCTGGTATTTGATCCCAACGGTTAGCTGTAGTAGATTAATTTTGACAGTTTGAATATATTAATATAGTAATTGGTTGCTTGTTTTACAGGCTTGCAGGCCATCTCTTTTCAAGAAATCTATGCGGAAATTCAATGTTGCATGGTGGGCTTACTCCTTCCCATTAACCTTCCTTGCCCTGGCTGCTGCTGAATACGCACCACAGGTACAGGGTCATGCAGCAGCTATATTAATGCTTTTGTTATCAGTACTGTCACTTCTGGTTTTTCTCGGCTTAATGCTGCTCACAGCTGCCAACATCAACCGGCTGTTAGGTGAAACTGATCCCATGGATAGTTTCTCCAGTAATCTAAAATCAAGTACTTGAGCCAGAGAACCAAGTGGAAGATGAGGCGATAGTTGAATGCAACTAGAAACACACATCAATTAGAAGTTGACTTTCATGGTTTTTCTGAGCATAGTTTCTTTTGATAAGCACACCCAGCAATACCAATAAATCTATTACCAAACTGTTTGTTGGTTAACAAGTCCTTCCCAGGTCATGTAAGCTATTACCGGAAAAAACATCAGTACCAAAACTTTTCCAGCATTAGAACTCTTACAATGTTTTACAATATGTCAAGTCAAAATTCATCCATTATGCTTCAACATTTCAATTCTGCTTAAATCAAACACATCAAGCCCAAAACAGGACAAAGAGAAGCTAATATCTCTAACATTTTTTTTTTCCTTGAATCTTTTTCTGTCCACACTTTAAAATAATGCATGAATGACAACTAAACTGCAACCAACAAATCCATTACAAAACTCCTGAATAACTAAATTGAAAATTGATAGTGAAACTGAAAATCATTTTGCAAGAGGTGAGATCAGTTCCTTAGGTATTCTTCTTACTACCTGAACGTGACAATCGCTGGTCCAAAGATTGCAACTGATTCCTAAGGTTTTGGTTCTCCTCAAGCAATCGATCATACTCAAGAAGAAAACCTTCAGATTGTTTCCTTAAAGCAACTGCATTGGCTTCTGCAGCACTCATCTCTTTCGTCTTTGTCTCAAGATCAGACTCCAGCTGCTTAAATTTTGCCCGCAGAGCGGTTACTTCTTCCTCCAAGGCTTTAACTTCGTTTGAGCCACCAGGCTTTACATCCTCAAAGCCTCGACCTTGTTTCTTGACAGCCTCCATGTTCTTCCTTCGTAGTCGGAGTTCTCTGATATAATGGTGTACTCTGTCAATCATTAGTGCTAGGAATAGTGATGCCCCTGCAATAAGTTACCCCCAACATTAAAAACACAAGTCTAACAGACCAAAAGGAAGCAACAGCCCAAGGAAATTCAAGCTGAATTAAGAAGCCAGTACTAAAAAATCACAATTACAACTAATATAGGAAGTTCGGAGCCATAAAAATCAAGAGAGAAATAAAAAATGAACTCTTGTGCTTGAATATGCTGCCAGAGGCAAACAACCCAGTGTCACAAAGCAGTCTGTTTACATCAAGGCCAAGAACAGAGTCACATTTTCCAGCTGCACCATCTTTGAAGATTAACAATGAAATCAATTCTGGGAATATTTATGAATGCAGCATTAGAATTTAGAATCTGTTAAATAAAAAAGAGTACTGGCCAGCTTAGTTGTTAAACGACTACTGTGTTTAGAACAAGAACCTGAATTTTTTCAACTGGATAAGAGCAAGGACTACCCATTAATTAGAAATCTCATTCAATCTTCAGCCAACTGAGCCAAAAGGAAAGGAAACCAAAGATGCAACTGAATCAAAAATCACAACTTTATTTTCTTTTTCTGATGAAAAATCACAACTTTCTTCTCTTTTTAATGGCAAAACAGCAGGCATTCTAACAACGAAAATCAGACAACAAATATCAACAAGGATTCAGAATTTCCAATGGTAAGATAGAAGAAAGTAAGATCCCAACGAAAAATTCAGGGGAATTAACAATCAGCGGTCTAGATTTAGAAAGAATTGAAGAGAAGACTGAATTACCCATGAGAGTAGCTTCAAGAAGATGCTTGGCCATAAGAACCTGGTCCGTCGGATTAGCCGCTCCGTCATCGATCCAACGCTTCTGGATCTTCATCATGCTGTACACGCTTGACATCATCACCACGGAAACCGTTCCCGCCACCGTCTTAACCATCACAGGTCCTCGTCCCCGCTTGACCCGATCCAAAACCATTATCACCAGCTTCCTTAACGGTGTCTTGAACGATAATACAACAATCACCGCCATCTCTGAGAACACCACCAGGAACAATAACTGAATCATCTTTAAAATCTCTCTCCAAAGGAACACCCCCAAAGAAAGAAAAGTCAAAACTCAAAAGTCAAATGTTTTGTTCCTCCTTATTGGGGGGTGTAACTGAATATTCTGAATCTGCAGTGCACCGAATCAGTGAGAGATAGGGCGCTGAAGAAGAAGATGGAGAAAGGAAGAAAGAAAAGGACTGCGATTCCCGTCAACAACGTCGATTTTGATCCTGAAGTATTTTTTATTATTTCCAAAATGACCCCTTATCTTTGAGTTTATTCGATTTCTGTCGTACTTTTATTTCTTTTCCGAAATTTGGGACATCTTACTTTTTCATATTACCTGAAAGTCAGCCTTTTAGCTTTTTCTCTTTTTACAAAAAAAATAAATTAAATAAAAAAAGTAACTAAAAAAGGTTAAAAACAAATCCTTGAAGTCTAAGCAATCTCAAACTCAGACTCTCATTATTAGCTTGATTAAGATATGATACAAAATAATTATTAACTAATTAATTAATATTATTATTATGTAAACATATATATAATTTCAAAAACGAATATTCTAATTTAACTTCCGTTCCTTTTTCGTATTTATTTTATTTTTGAGAAATTTCAAATTTTCATACACCGAATGCTCTTACTTCTTTTTTTATATTAAAATTTTATTTTTATTATCTTTTTATATTTTTATATTAAAATTAATGATGATATTAAAAGGGATTAACCCATATACAATGATGAGACATAATGGTCAATCAATATTTCTTGCCGTGAACTTGTTAACATTTATGAAGTGAAATAAACAAACCTAACCCTAAACAAATTAAATAGGTGTGGTCCTAAGGTTTGATGGAGGAGGAAGGAGGTCATGTGCCCATATGGGAAGTGTCGTGTGTGATTGGAGAAAAGGAAAAGCACTACTTATTTTCTTTAACAAGGATCCATCCCATTAAGCAAGCATGGCTGAGTAGCCATGTCCATATCCTTGATGGGTGCTGCCAAACCAAAAGCCTGTATAACTGTGAGCAACCACATTACCTTTTCGGCCTTTGCAGGACCAATAGGTGTAGGTCAAGCTTAAATTATAAATCCTTCAAATCTATTTTCTATCCACTTGATATATGACATAATTTGATTATGTGATCATATCACCTACTATATTCAATGTAACATAAACAGAAAATATATATTAATATTAGATGTTACAGTCGTTATTTTTTATTAAAAATTGTACGAATAAGAATCAAATGATTAATGTTTGTTTAGGTATAATAAATGAATAAAAGTTTAATTACATAAATTAATATATTTTGGAAACTTCTTTAATACTTAAGTCCTAATGATATTATAGTTATCTTTAAGATAATTCAACGCCATCTATATTTTTTCAAACCTTTCTAAAAGACGATTCCATGATAAAATTCACACTCAAACTTTGTATCAAAACACATACCTTCTTTACAAAAAAAAAATCAGCTCTTTATGGATGTTATTAACTATAATAATGATGTTTAAAGATAACATTAAAAAATCTCAATGGTTAGGATTGGAGTTAAATTGTATTAGTGAAATGGAGTTGAATTCTTTAATGGGGGATAATGTGTTCACAAAGAGTCAAAGAATGGTAACTGATTAATTAACCCTTTTCTAAAATGTACCTTTACTCTTAATTCCTATATGTAATATGATCATATGAACGTGTTGATATGGTCTCGAAATGAGTACAAAAGGAAAGTGTCGGTCAGTTTAAGCAAGCTTATATGCATCTCAATAAAAATATGATAGGTGAGCAAATGGTCGATTTAGTTAATTCGGTTAAAATGTTTTTATAATTAAATTAATTTAATATAATCTAAAAATTAATCGAATATAAGTGTTGCTCGATTAAATGAATTAATTAATTAAATTATATCAGCTAGGTTCATTCAATTGGTAATTGAATTAATTTTTATTTGGATGAAAGTGGATTAATGATGAATACTGAAGTTCTACAAAATGGGAATTGTATATGGACAAAAATTTTTGTCATGTTAGAAGATTTATGTACAATAACATGTATAAGATCAGGCTAATTACTTAATTTCTGATTAGCATATCATTAAAATAGCTTGCTAGCAAATTCTTCTGTTGCTTCCCTGTTTCTTGTAGATGATGCTGCTAGATTCTTGAGCTCTGATGGGCTCCTTCCTAGCTGTAAAGCTACCTTCATTTCAAGAATTTCTCCATTTTCTCTTCTCTCAACTTCTCTCTCATCTGTGTTTGACATTATGCTCTCTTCAATGAGCTTGAAGAAGCCGGCATTGCTGCGGTACATCTCGAACACCATTCCCACTTGGCCGCCATGTTCCATTGAGTTCACTATGGTTGCCATTGCACCTGCTATGACTCCCATCATCACAGGCCATGGGGAAGGAGTACTTCCGATAAAGGAAGACCCCAAAGCCCCTAAAAGGGTTAACAAGGGACCAGAAATTGCCAAGACTTTGTTGAGTATTAGTGCTTTGTTACCCAACCTCATGTACTCAGCGAAGTCTTTCTTCTCCAAAACCCCAAGAACTTGACCCATTTCCTCCTCCAGCTTCCTGTTCCAGCCATTGTTTCCTTCTATTTTCCCACCAGGTCTTTGTTTTCGCTTTTGTTGCGGCCACCACCTTGCAGGTTCAACCTTTGAAGGGAATTTTTCAAGCATAGCACCTAGTAGAGGAAGTGGATATGCCTTATCGAGAGCTAAAACTTTGTCAATTGCTTCATTAACATCGTTAATATCTTGTGTGCCAAGAGATATCGTTGTTTGAATTTGACTATGAAGCTGCTTGAATAATCTAGAAGCATTTCTTTGTTCTTCAGCTAGCTGGGATGGTTGAATATTGTTCATCATTACCGACAAGCCCGTGGCTGCTACGTAAAGCACAGTGGAAGAGAGCTTGAGTGCCTCGAGGGGAGCCGTTGCTGCACTTGTGGCTGCTAGTCCAGCCATGGTGGCAGCAGTGAGAGTCATGGCATTGATGGAAGTCAAAAGGAGGTGATTCCAGTTGTCACGCTGCTCTCCAATGTTCTTATGCATCTCCACCCTATCCGCAACAGCCTCCATAACTGCATAAAGCTTGGTGATCACCTGAGGATCAGAAGATTTCATGTCAAGTCTCGAACAATGTTGGGTTTTCGGGCTAGAAACGGAATACCTTTCCAGGAGGGCAGTAGTATCAACTGTATAAGTACCGTTTCTCCTTTCCAAATCCTCAACCAAACCTCTGCAAGAAGGCATTGGGAGAGAGACAGGCCCCATGAGGACCCTTGGTGCATTACCACGACGACCATGCGACGAAGGCAAACTCTTTGAAAACAACGGGCTTGAAACTCCAACAGCTGCCATGGCAGTGTTGGATTTGGCTTCTCAATCTGAATGGTATACTGATCCGGCTTTCAGAGGAACGAAATTGAAGTTATATTTCACACTAGTTAGGTTGCATTTCATTGGGAGAAACAAAGGGCAGAAATAGTCTAATCCTTGAAACTTGAAAGTTTGAACAAGATCTCTTGGCTTAGAAATTAGACTGATGGGTATTGGCACCTGGGGCTTCCTTCTCTGACTTTCAACGGTAATAACGAGTAATAAAACTTGAAACAGACAACCGCCTCGGGACCAAAGTGTTTTGTTTTGGCTGTTGCATAAAAGGTCAGCATCTAAATCGGTCTAACTTCACAGAAAGTAATACTCCCAAAATGCCAAAACTGGTCCATGGTAGTATTATTTTTAATGGTAATTTAGTCAAATTATTCATGTGGTAAACTATAAATTAATTCTGTGTGTGGATTCAAGATATATTCTGGGATTTTAAAATTCTTAAAAAGAAAAAAAAATCTTTTCTGCAAGTATGTCAAATGTTTTTAATATCATTTCATTTATCTCTGGAATGTTCAATATATCACTGCACTATGATATCATTCTTCGGTTGGTGTGATTGAATCTTGACAAGCTCTCTCTGGTTGAAATTACCCTTCAATTTTTCTTGCATTCCCTTCATACATTTAATCAAGAAACCTAATTTGTCTATCAAATTCCTAGTCTACAAATAGCTATGGCCGACAAATTTTTGGTTGAAAGCTGACGCCTAAACGACCCCGTTTTGAGCAAGAGAAAAGTAGAAAAAGACAGGGAAGAGAATAGAAGGAGACATTGCTGATTCACATCTCTTGAATGCAAGGAAAGGAAATATTAGGCCATAACATCATCATCAAGCCATTTCAATAAATGATTCTGTGGCATGAAACTTAGATTCTGAAATGCTATGCTTAGCAAAGCACAGAAGTCAAGATCAAGCTAAATAACTAATCAAACTTTCCACCAAGATAGATGGTAATGAGATTTAACATTAATATTTATGAGTTCATAGTTGCAAAGAATAAGCTGCAAGTTACATAAAATGAGCTTATAATATGGATTGCAGAGCTAGCATTATTAATCATCCAAATGAATTGAAAGGTTTCCGATCATTCATTCACTCTTGGGCAACGCCATAGATCTTGCTCGTAGATTCAGAAATATTCCCCTGAAAAATGAATAGTGAAAGAATAAGAAGAAAAAATCACCTTGTTAGTAAATTTATACATATTTTCAGTGTGGAAGTAAAGAGGGAAGGAACCAAAGTTTTTACCAGCAAAATGCAATGAGGCTACTGAAAATAACACGGAACTGCAGCGGCACATATTGGTGGTTTATCCATCCCACAACCGGCCAGAACTGCAATTACATTCAGTTAGGTTCTAGGTCACGGGCTCATCTTTTCACATTAATAAACTATTATACTCAGAATGGGAATAAAGCAATACCGTCCACGCAGTCAACTGTACTTTGGGATACTCCTTTTTGATTCTAGTTTTCACATGCATCCAGGGTCTTCCTGCATTTCACATTTTCATTTAAACTACAAAGAAACAGCTGTTCCCTGTACTCAGAGAGGAGGCAACGAAACTAAATCATGTTCAATCCCTCTCTCTAAATCATACTTTCTAATCTTTTCTTGCATTAGATTATGGCTTCCTTTTTGGGCATGAATTTGCCACAAATCTGAAAACGGTCATCAAAATTAAAGGATTGTCCAGGGAAACAGTTTAGATATAGTCTCTTTGCCACCTAACATGTACATAATCTAACATCTGACTTACCCTCAACGACCACCCCATAGTAAATCATGAAAAGCAAGTTGTTACAAGGAGAAGATGTCAACTGTTCCAGCACCACCTGATAAATTTGATTCAGCATTAGACCCTTTGCTATGGATCTCAGCAAGAAGAATCGAGTTGATTGATTGAATTCAATAGGATTTCCAATTCAAATTTATTCGATAATTGGAGAAATGAGCCTGTAACACACCTTCTTGGCAACAGTTTTGGAATCATTCTTCCCCTTGAAAACTTTATCCAGTAATATATACGTGTAGTGTCCAAATGGCCCAAGATAAGCAAATCCAAAGAGCTGCATTCAGCTATGGCTGCGTTAGACGATTGCAAAAGCATATATGAAACTAGTCCTTCTGATGAACCCAAACATTCACAAAATTTTCCCTTCCTCTCATTTGCAACTCCTCTCGTTGCCACATAAATAAAGTCCCAATTACATTCTACTTTTACCCAAATTTCCTGAACAAATCTCTTTTACATATATCAGTGATTCCATTTCAATTCATTTAACCCAATGATCTGAAACAGAGCAATACGAAGGTGAACATGGTTTCCACCAATCAATTTGATAAAAAGAAAGAACCCCAGAATTAGAAAGACTGAATCAAGTAATCAACCACCTTCAATCCAAATAAAGAGAAGATCTTTTACCATTTTGAGAACAAGGCGTCTCAGCTGAAGTTTGGGTATTCCAGAAAGCTTCTGAGAAACAGTGTCACTAATCCCTGACAAAACCGCAGCCGTAATTGCCTGCAACAATTTCATTCCTCTTTTGAATCTATAAATCTCAAAATAAGCTCTTTCAGCATGCAACAAAAAGGGGAATACCTTGGTTCTCAAGGGGTGACTCTGAAGCTGTGACACGTACTTCTGCAATCCCTTCTTTGCTACCGAACCCATTTCTTCTTCCCTACTGCTGATTTCTTCGGAATTCGAATGCGTGTGTGTGTGTGTGAGCAGTCGCTGATATTTCCAAACCCAAAAGGGTCAGACAAAGCTAAAGTAATGATTGCTTGTGGGACGACGCTTTGGCAATGTCCCCCTCGTGGGCTGGTCGAGGTAGTTAGATGGGCGGCGATTGTCCGATCATTTTAGAGGGCAGAATTTGTTAGTCGTTAAATCGGGCGGTTCAGCATATTGCCTTAAGCATATTCGTTTTCCCATTTTGTCCCTCAGCGGGCTGGGTTGCTCCCCTTTTGTCTGTAAGCTCTTGGGCTGTTGGGGTTCGAGGTTCTTATGGTACGGCTGGGGCATTGTTGGAAAGACAAAAAGTCAACAAATTAGAAATTTTTTAATTATTAATTTAATCTCTAATTATGTTTTGTATTAATTGCCAAATCAAAGTTCACTTTTTCTAATCTTTTATAGCTTATGTCCACTCATTTACATGTGTTAGATTCACACGTGCAATCTCTAATTTTCACCGACTTTTTAAAATGAAAAGAGTCATTTAATCAATCAAAAGTTAAAGATAAAAATTTTTGAATTCGATATATTTTATATTAAAATTCAATTTTTTTATAAGTTTTTAACATAAAAAATAAAAAATTACATGTTTCAAGATGATATCTTGAGACATTTCAAAAAAAAAAAATAGCCAATGAAAACAAGACAAAAAGAGTATTATTTTGAATAGAGATTAAGACTTAGCAATTTATATATGATATAGCAACATGACATGAACACAATACGAGTTTAAGGGTTTGAGTTTAGGTTAATAATGTTTCGCATATTAATCGTCTCGACTTATTAAGATACAAATAAATTATGTCTTAACCATGTCAAACTTGTTTAACCCGTCTAAGACACGATTAATCAATCATATTAGTATGTAACTGTATAACTTGTAATTCATTTATTATCTATTTATTTAATCACGTTCACGTGTCATATAGACACGTTTAGTATATTGTTAAGAACCATTTATTTATTCATATAAATAGTAATAATTTTATGATTATTACAATTTATTGATATTAAATTTTATTATATTTGATAAATATTATAATATTTATAATTTTTTGTTGTAAATTTGCATAATATAATCATATTTTACTTGTACATATTTCAATGGAATCATTTTAATCAAATCAATCGTATAAATAGTGTAAACAGATCATAAATTATATAAATTTTAATCGTATTAATCATGTATTATTTTACAAAATTTACTCAACATGTTTAATAAATGTGTTAATCATGTTATGTCGTTTTATATGTTTATTAAACGTATTGTTTACGTACTTAATATCTTGACACGGTTAATTAATCGTGTCATGTTTGTATTTATTTGTATAATTATTAATATGTTATGTTAATACAACATAGTTAAGATACGGATATTCGAATTATCAAATCTAATAAAAATATATACTTATAAGAATAAAACACCTGTACTAAGATGTTATGATACACGTAAGTAATTATTCAAGTCATGTCATCGGTTATGTGATTTGGAATTAACAAAAGCAAAATATTTGTAGTTGGTACCATTATATAATAACGTTCCAAATTCCAACATAAGACAACATTTGGATGGTCCATTTATTTATTTGTTCATGGGAATATGAAAACTTTCACAAAAAGAAAAAGACCCAAAATCCCAAAGATACATATGCATATGGAAAGGTATAGACTGAGTTTTGTCAATGACTTGTGCTTTAGGTTTGAGATTGAATAAGCAAATTTATGAGCAAAGAAAAGAAATATACGCTTTCAAAATTGTAACATCTTGATCAAAGAGACAAAAAGGTCAAAAACATGTTTTCGTAGACCACAAAAAATATTGAAAATAAGACCTAAGATATCTAAATATATCCGAACAATGAGTCGAGAGATCGATCTCATGCTATACGTAAAAAGATTTAAAAGGAAATTATATACAAAATTAAAAAGAAATAAGGTAGAAAATATTATTGCAAGTCATCTGCATAACGTGAATTTTAGATATTAGGGTACTTCATGCTCTGATCTCAACCATAAAGTGTGTAAAGCAAAGGCAAAAGGAGGTTTTAATACCTTAATTGACCGCACTTGTGAGTGTAGGGAAGGAAAAAGCTTGGGACCGCAGCCTGTGATGCCAACCATTTGACCCCCTCTATTCAAGATATGGAGTTCTTACAGAAATGAGGAGATCTTTTACCACGTCTGATGCCAAGATCCGGAGCCCAAGCAGGAAACAACCTTTGCAATGGAAAATTATAAGAGCGAACAGGTCACCCTAAAGGCCTGGTCAATTCAACCAGTCAGTCAACATTTTCCCAAACGTGACCTGACCTGATCATATCCGTTGGCCTGTTGGTTCCTATAAATAAGACTCGAATCCCCTCCTCACCTTTCATCTACAAAATCTCACAACTTGCTTTCCTTTGCTCGAAAACCACACCTTAACTTCCTGATTTCCTCCAACCGACGCTTACATATTGACAAACAGAAGAGATCTTAAAGAAAGAACGCAGTCACATGGCTTCTTTACAGGCTTCTAACTATGTGCTGTCTTCTTCTTCAAAGCAAATCCATGCTGCTATATCGGTCCCTAAGCTTCCATCAATCCGGCTTTCAGTTCCAAAAGTACCAGCAACCAAAGTGTTGTCTGACGAATTGAATACTAGGGATGGGTTCATCAACACAATCCCAGTTGAGAAGAATGTCACTAGGACAACATTGGTTCAAGAAAGCTCGTCCGTTTCAATGGCTACTGTTCAGCTTTATGCTATCTTAGAGGCTGTTGCTGATAGAGTGGAGATGCACAGCAACATCGGCGAACAACGCGAAAACTGGAATACCCTTCTGCTTAATTCCATTAACATGATCACTCTCACTGCCGCAACCATGG
>NW_018397267.1:744953-762649 GCF_002168275.2 Theobroma umbraticum
AATACGTTAACCTAAACCACACTTGGAGAAAAAAAATTTAAGTTTTAATATAAAGTTTAACAAAATTAAGTTTTTATCTTAATTTTTGTAAGAATCAATTTATTTAAAAATTAAATATGAATAAAGGACAGGAGAACCAAAGAAAATATGCATTAATGCTTTATTCACGCAGGCATGATTAGGTTTTAATATGTCAATTGACCACACTTGGAGTGTAGGGTAGGAAGTAGCCTGCGCTGCCAGCCATTTGACGCCACCATTAAAGAAATGGAGCTCTTGCCCGTGACGCAGAAGCCACGAGTCCTTTTACCACGTCTGATGCCAAGACACAGAGCCAAAACAGGAAACAACCTGTGCAATGGAAAATTATGAGAGCGAACAGGTCAGCCGTAAGGCCTAGTCAATTCAATCAGTCAGTCAATATTTCCCCAAGCCTGACCTGACCTGACCTGATCGTATCAGTTATGGTTCGTTGGCCTGTTGGTTGCTATAAATATGGCTTGAATCCCCTCCTCACCTTTCATCTACAAAATCTCAAATTTTAGTTCCTTTGCTCGAAAACCCACATCTTAACTTCCTGATTTCCTCCAACAGACGCTTCTTACAGATTAAGAAACAGAAGAGATCTTAAAGAAAGAACGCCGTCACATGGCTTCTTTACAGGCTTCTAATTTTGTGCTGTCTTCTTCTTCAAAGCAAATCTATGCTGCTATATCTGTCCCTAAGCTTCCGTCGATCCGGCTTTCAGTTCCAAAAGTACCAACCAGAGTGTTGTCTGATGAATTGAATACAAGGGATGGGTTCATCAACACAATCCCAGATGAAAAGAATGTCACTAGGACATCATTGGTTCAAGAAAGCTCGTCCGTTTCAATGGCTACCGTTCAGCTTTATGCTATCTTAGAGGCTGTTGCTGATAGAGTGGAGATGCACAGCAACATCGGCGATCAACGCGAAAACTGGAATACCCTCCTGCTTAATTCCATTAACATGATCACTCTCACTGCCGCAACCATGGCCGGCGTTACAGCAACAGGCGGAGCTGGGGTTTCTATTTTGGGTTTGAAGTTGGCATCCACTCTCTTGTTCTCCGCAGCCACGGGAATGTTGGTTATGATGAACAAGATCCAACCCTCACAACTTGTGGAAGAGCAACGTAACGCAACGAGATTTTTTAAGCAGCTTCAGAGCCAAATACAAACCTTACTCGCTGTTGGTTCTCCAAGCAAAGATGACGTGAAAGATGCTATGAAGAAAGTCTTGGCCCTTGATAAAGCTTACCCTCTTCCCTTGCTTGGTGTAATGCTTGAAAAATTCCCAGAAAGTTTAAAGCCTGCTGTTTGGTGGCCTACAAACCAGTCTCCAAAAACAAACAAATCAAAAGAAGCAAAGCACTTCAATGGAAAGGTGGATAACAATGGATGGACCGAAGAGCTAGAAACAGAAATGAGAGAAATCGTTGAGGTGATTAAGAGAAAAGACAGCGAAGATTATGAGAGACTAGGCAACAAGGCGTTGAAGCTCAACAAAGTTTTAGCTAAAACAGGGCCATTACTAACTGGAATTGCAGCTCTAGGGTCTGCCTTCATGGGGTCTTCCCATGGGCCCTGGGCAGCAATAGTGGCGGCTGTTGCAGGATCTTTAGCTTCAGCTGTCAACACTTTTGAGCACGGTAGCCAAGTTGGTATGGTGTTTGAGATGTACAGAAACAATGCCGGCTTCTTCAAACTCGTGCAGGAATCAATCGAATCAAACCTCGACGAAAATGATGTGGAGAAAAGAGAGAATGGGGAGTTGTTGGAAATGAAGGTGGCATTGCAGTTGGGAAGAAGCTTATCCCAGCTGAGAGACCTAGCCAAGAAATCCAGTTATTCTCGTATAGAAGGAAGCCCCATTGATGAATTTGCAAGCAAGCTCTTCTAATCTAGATTCATCACAACATGTGCATATCTAAAAGCCAAAAAATTCTTTGATTCTTTGATTCATTATTCTTTGTACAGTTTTGTAACATGATTCCTAACAGGTTGAATCTTGAATATACTTCACGCATTGAAATTACTCAACGTATATTGCTTTTTGTTCCCATATTCTCTACTTTGGGTTTTGTCCCCGGAGTCAGAAATTTCAATATTCAAATTAAAAGAATTGAAGGTTTTCATTGCCTTTCAGGTAATATCACAACTAAAAGGAAAGGGTCTGGATTGGATGGCTTTGATTAGGGGAATACCCCTGTGTGTTGACATTTTGACTCCACAAAATACGAAGCAAGGAAACGTTTGACTAATTTTTCAAAGATTACGGAAGTGTTCAACATTGTATGCTTCGACTGGGTCACTCCATTCATTTACGGTCCAAAATTTAAGCCCATTGGTTATTTGCAAGCCCAATAATTTGAACAGTGTTGGACCTTCAATCCAACATTTTACAATGTAATTTCATAAATTTAATTAAATTTAATAATTTTAAATACAATCCGTTAACGCTATACATGAATAATACAAAATTAAATAAGTTTAAATTTAAAATTATTGTGTTTCATATATTAATTATGTTGACACATTTAACATACAACAACTATTAATTACATGTTTTAAACAGGTAAAATTCGTTAATTGAACTTGTTTAATTAATTGATATGGTTGATCTGTATAATTTATTAATTATGTTTAAATAGATTATTAATTATGTTATATTTGTATAAATTTAATCCAATCTATATAATAAACCTATTAGTGTTTAGGTCCTTAACACATTAAATTAATAGTATTTGTGATGTTTATCAGTATAAATGTTAATACTTTATATTTACACATAAACATCAATTCCTAAGTCTAAATCTAATATTTATGGGATGTTATTATAAGCTTTTAAGTATTCTCTCCATCTTATTCTCAATAATTAGTTAGTTCAATAAAAAAGGAGAAAAATCTCAATCAGTGTCTTTCAAGTTGTTGGCTTAGTTTTGTCTCAAGACAAGGCAACATGGTCTCCCATGTTATGGTTACGCAGCCGAAGACAATGGAGTTCAAGCATGAAATTACTTTGAACTACTTTCAACGCATTTTTCAGGTGGGGGATAAGAGAGTTAAGCTAAAATCGATCTTTCAAGATTAAAGTAAATATCAATCACTGAATCATAGTGCCATAATCTTAAGTTAAAAGCGAAAAGAATCCCGCTTGATTAACCCTGGAGAAAAGTTGCCATAAACATGCCAGCAGACAGGGTGGCTTGCTCTCCCTCTCTCCAGTCTATACTCAAATGAGTTACTTTGTTTCTTTTCGGACAAACCCAATTCTTTTCCTTTCTTTTCTTTTGCTTTGGCTCTGATTCATTGGCAATCTTAAATCAGGTGTCTGTTCTGATCTTCTGCTACCCTTTTTCTTCTTCTGCTCTATCTCTACCAAGCTTTCTATTTGAAGCCACCGATATCTGTGGTATTGTTTGTTTAGGCGTTGTAATCTAAAAACACAACCATGTGGGCAGTTCTAAGGCGGAGGGTTGCTTCTTCTTCTTCAGTCAGTTTTAACTGCTTTCTTTCTTTGTTCAATTAACTATTATTAAGTACAGCAATAGTATCTAATTAAAAACTGTGTGTTTTTCGTTGTTGGGGTCAGGTTTTAGCCCAGTCATTTCGGGATGCTCGATCTTCTCGATGTTACACTTCTACTCCAAACAAGGTATCGTCAATCCATATGCTTCCTTCTGCTGATTGTTCGTTTCACATTACCCAAGCTGATTCTGCTGTCATATTCCTTTCATGGCGTTTACTCTTTGTTTAGACCTTAGTTTCCAGAGGAGGATCACGGATTGCAGGCATTGTTGGTCACCAGGGTTATCGAGGTAATTGGAAATTTAACAATACCATGCTCTTACTTGTCAGGAAAAGAAGTCTAGATGTTTAGTCATGGTCCTTTCTTTTCTGGGTTTATTTGGTTACAGGGTTTCCAGTTGGCTTGAAGCCCCTAAGGTTTGTCATGTCTTCTGCCTCTATTTCTTATTTGTCTTTGTATCTTGAAACAATCTCTGCTATTTTTTATGGTAGTTTAAGTTGAAGATACACTTCTCCAATAGATTTAAAACTAAGTGGGAAACGATATTATTATGATAACAAATTAAATAAAATAAACAGTGATATGCTCTGCCATATCTAATTTTTGTCCTCTTATTTCAAGTTTCACCTTATTTTCCCCCCAAATATGTCTGCAATGTACAGGGAAGTTATTTCAATTGTTCGAAAATATCCTCCAGTATTGGTCCATACTAGGTTGTTTTCTGCTGATACTGGTAAGACATGTTCAGAATTCTATCATGTTTTCAATTTTTTTTTTAAAAAAAAAAATTGATATGTTCTGATCCTAAGCACAAATGCTCTTTCTTGGCTATGAAGGTGAACTTGTTGATGCTGTTGTTCCTTTCATAGGGGAATCCGTCACTGATGGCACTCTAGCAAATTTTTTGAAGCGTATGTTGTTCAACTGGCTATTGTTGAGCTTACTTGGCCCTTTTTTCCTCCTGAAATTATATTTTGTTTGGAATAATGATTTAGGATTCTTGGATAGATACATATTAAAACTCTAATTCATATATTTTGCGATTTGGAGCAGAACCTGGTGACCGTGTAGAACCAGATGAGCCAATCGCACAAATCGAAACTGATAAGGTACTTTCAGCAAGGTGACATTCTGTCTAAGCATCCATATATTTATTTTTGACCAGTGTTCAGTTTGCATCAACTGCCAATAATGATTTTCTTGTATATTCTTTTGGATAAATAATTAAGGCTTACTTTTCTTATATGATACAAATAGGTAACAATTGAGGTAAATAGTCCTGAAGCTGGTGTAATTGAACAGGTAAATTATCAGATAGATTACAAGCTTGTCTCTTCTTGGATGGAGTTAATATGTTATTAAATTGTAATGTTTGTCTGTTTTCAGTTGGTGGCCAAAGTAGGTGATACTGTGGAGCCAGGTACCAAGATAGCTGTCATTTCAAAATCTGGTGGTGTAACTTATGTTGCTCCATCAGAAGAAAAGCCTAGCAAGGCAGTCTCTGAACTCTCTACTGCAAAAACGAGGAAAGCGGACATGGGGAAGCCTAAAGCAGAAGCTCCTCTACCCAAATCAGAAAGTCCACCCATCAAAGAAAAGCCTAAAGCACCTTCTCTGCCTCCCTCCAAACCTACAGCTAAGGAACCTCAACTTCCTCCTAAAGAAAGGGAGAGAAGAGTAAGTATCATTGGGTTCTTATTTTCAACTTGTAATCTTTTTTAGAATAAGCATAGAATGGTTGCTAACCTTTTCTTTTTGCTGTCTTTAGTGATGAAAGGGAAAAGTGCTGCTTCTTTAACATCTTGCAATATCTCTGATTTCAGGTTCCTATGACAAGACTTAGAAAGCGTGTTGCAACACGTTTGAAGGACTCTCAAAACACTTTCGCGATGTTGACTACATTCAATGAAGTTGATATGTAACTGCCGCCCCTTCTTTAGTAATTTTGTGAAATGTGAATTGCTGCTCTTCTCTTTCCTAACTTTTTTTGTTCTTTCAGTCCTTATAATTCTAGAAGATGTAGAATTTATGCTGCTTGGAACTTTAGTTAATCTTGATCATGTTTTGAAATGGATACACATCTTTTCTTGTGCTACTTACCATTTACAACTTTCCCATGTTATTTTAAGCTGATAATGACTTATTTGCTCATTCCCCTCAACTTTGATGTAATGATTTTTCCAGGACCAATTTGATGAAGCTCCGTTCTGACTATAAGGATGCTTTTGTTGAGAAGCATGGAGTAAAGTTAGGTCTTATGTCAGGATTCATAAAGGTGTCATTCACTAAAGCATGCATATGTGTGTTAGTATCTGTGTTCAATATTCAATCTTCATTTAAAATGCATTGTCTCCTTTCAGGCTGCTGTTAGTGCGCTTCAGAATCAACCAATTATCAATGCTGTTATTGATGGAGATGACATAATTTATAGAGATTATATTGACATCAGTATTGCTGTTGGTACTCCAAAGGTCTGTCACAATTTCAATCAGTCGAAGATAAAAGTGATCAAATAATTTAGTTGGGATTTCTTTTTGTGGTACATTTGTCTGTATGTACCTGTACCCTACCACCTCTTTGTTATATAAGTGCAAAAGCTCTTAACTGTGATTTAAGTTGTCTTGCTTTCTGGTTCTCTGTCTATATCTGAAATTGGGTTGCTTCCATCTTGCTTTTCCAGGGCCTTGTAGTTCCAGTAATCCGAAATGCTGATAGTATGAACTTTGCTGAAATTGAGAAGGAGATAAACATCCTTGCTAAGAAGGCAAATGATGGGTCTATATCAATTGATGAGATGGCCGGAGGCTCATTCACAATATCTAATGGTGGTGTTTATGGAAGCCTCTTAAGTACTCCAATTATTAACCCCCCTCAGGTGTGATGCTTTACAGTCAATTCACTCCCCCTGTCCCAGTCTCATTAACAAGTACACACACATCTAGTACTCATTCTGATGAACTTATACTGGTGTATAGTAAGTTACAACATTGTTTTCTGGGAAATAAACTGATAATCTGTGTGAATGCATGTTTTACTGCATAAATGCTCTAATAATGGAGATATGGTACTACATTCACAATTTTATATGCTAAATCCCTCATGTTATTGCCAAGTCCTTTTCTACTAACACTTTTCCTTTCTGACTTTATCAGTCGGCTATCCTGGGCATGCATTCCTTAGTTAGCCGTCCACTGGTTGTTGGTGGAGAAATTGTTCCAAGGCCAATGATGTACATTGCTCTGACATATGACCACCGACTGATTGATGGAAGAGAGGCAGTGTTCTTCTTGCGTCGCATTAAAGATGTTTTGGAGGATCCACGGAGACTGCTGCTTGATATATGACGAAACCATACACAACTGTCTGATTTTAGCATGCTGGTGTAGCTTGGATATGGCATACATTTTCTTGATGTAGAATAAATAGCAATGCTCGAACATCGAGTTTTCCAGGGCTCCTGTATTTGCATTTTCACCAAGTTTTCCACTAGCAGCCCATCACATAAACTTCCGATCACAAATGTAAGACATAATTCCTTGTTAAGGTGAAGTACTTATAATAAGTTTTAAGACCTGGGAAACAGAAGTTTATCATGGTTGAACATCTTGACCGTAAAGCATCCCTTATTTCTTTTGATTCATATTCTTTTAATCTAATCGAGGAAACATGCAACAGAGACAAACAGTGACCCAATCTTCACAATAGTTGAAGGTGAGGAGAGAAATGGACAGCCAGCTGCAAATTACAAACCTTGCTTCTGCTATAGTTTAAGAAAATATGAACAAACCTGGCAGAACCCTCCCCGGTTAGCCATGAATAACAACCAATTGCATGATTCGAAAATTTTATATATCCACGTTTATATTAATATTGAAAAACTTTTGGATAAATATTTTCATGATAATTAAGAAATTCAATTCTGTTGCCACTAAATTTTTGGCTGGCTCCAGGGCCACCTACCAGGAACAGCTTGGGTTAAAACTTAATAACATTGTTTTAGGCAGCCAACATCGACTATGCAACAGTCCTACTTGCCTCAATCCATGGCATCCGCCCCAGATCTCACCAACTCTCCACTTCTTTCCTTGTTAGTAGCTTACATTCTCCAAAGTGATCTCTCAACCAAATGGGTCCCCCTCTTTCAGTTCCTATAATCTTGTGTACTCGTTTCCAAACTCAGTTTCAATCACTGGCCAATCACGTTTGACCTTGTCGGCACTGTAACTGGCTCCTCACTTCGAGGGGCAAACACTTGACCGAAATTCTCGGGGGTCCCGCACTATAACCTCGGACAAAATCAGCAACATACGATAGGTTCCTCGTCAGGACAGCCGTTAGATGAAATGGTGTAGATGGGAGAAGCAGTACAAGCGAGTTAGACATGAAGAGAAGGAGACAAAGATTGGGGAGTGGTGAGAGACATAATAGCTCAAAACTCCGTATGCACCACTCCTTGATGATGTGGTTTTGTTGGCTATTTGTGTCTCTCGATTTGGCACAGAAACCCCTCGGCCACCCACTACTTCACTACCAACCATCTCTTCATTTTTTTTTTAATATTTACCAATATTTCTTTTATATATATAATATCTTTCACACATATTAAAAAAGGGTATCCTTTTTTATTATCTCTGCCCTCTTTTATTATCTCTTAGCGCAGAGTTAGCGGAGAAATGCTCTTTTGTGCTCTCTGAATTGCTCTCGATTGAAGAAGAAGAAGAAGAACGTAAAGAAGGGTTCTTTGTAAGCCTTTTGACTTTCCTGATTAATATCGTTGCATTAGCAGTTTATGTCTTTCACAACTTGGTATGATTGTTTTGCTTTGTGGTGTTGTGGGGGAATGTCATGAGATCTTGATAACGTGAAAGCATTGGTTTCTTTTCTTGGTTTTCTCAAATACCCTTATCTGTTTCGATGATTTGCATCTCAAAAACTTTGGTATAACGGTGTGGTTCTCCAATGGAGATGATCTTGTTTTTTGTTGAATGTCTCTGTTGGATATCTCAATGCTGTTTTTCAGATCATATTGGGTTATGATCTGTGAAGAAATACATTTGATGTTTTGGTTGGATATATGGTGTTGGGGTCTATTGTAATATTGAAATTCAATCAATTCATTGCATTAGGATCTGTGATTTTGAAGCCGGTAAGCCTTTCCATTGAAGTACTGCATAGCACTACTCTTCCCTTAGAGATAAAGGGTGAAGGAACTTTAGGCTTTTAGATGAATAGCATGTTTCCAATTCTATTTGTCTTGTATTAATCAAGTTTTTAATCTTAGGCTTTTAATGGCCAACTTGTTCGGTTTGAAGGCCATAGAAGGCACAATGCTGTTAATAATGGTGTCACTAACTTGCCTTTCCCGCCTTTCCTTACACATGAACATGCTTTTTCTATCTTGAACTACCCAATTGATAACCATTATCTCATATTTCTGTTTTTGAGGTGAGAGGTGAATGCTATTCTTAATTATAATATTGTCTTATTGCTTATTTCTAAAAGATTGTTGTTCATCAGTATTTCAACTTAAGAAGATGAGGGGAAGTCTTTGGCAGCTTGGGCAATCAATTACACGTCGTCTTGCTCAGGCTGACAAGAAGGCTGTAACACGTCGATACTTTGCTTCAGAGGCTGATCTGAAAAAGACTGTTCTTTATGATTTCCATGTTGCTCATGGTGGGAAGCTGGTCCCATTCGCTGGATGGAGCATGCCCATTCAGTACAAGGACTCAATCATGGACTCTACTATTAATTGCAGGCAGAATGGTGGACTCTTTGATGTATCCCATATGTGTGGGCTGAGCCTTAAGGGAAAGGACTGTGTTCCATTCCTCGAAAAGCTCGTCATTGCCGATGTTGCTGGGCTTGCCCATGGAACAGGAACTCTGACTGTCTTTACAAATGAGAAGGGAGGGGCAATTGATGATTCCGTGATCACCAAGGTGAAGGATGATCACATATACCTGGTTGTGAATGCAGGCTGCAGGGATAAGGATCTGGCTCACATTGAAGAGCATATGAAGGCATTCAAGGCCAAAGGTGGGGATGTCTCATGGCACATCCATGATGAGAGATCTCTTCTAGCTCTCCAGGTTAGTCACTAGACTTCTTCAATTTTATGTCTCCATGTCTGATTCTCTATATGGATTCATTTTTTTGCTTCCCTTGCAATTTGATGGTGATTGTTGAGTTGACCATGCATATAATTCCTACTTCCTTGAGTTTTAGTCTGTGCAAATGTTTCTCCCTAATCTGATGTTTTCCTTTTATTCTTGAATAGTTTGGTCTGCTTGCACGGTTCACAGGTTATTGGGTAAATGACTTGCCCGTGGCATTTGAACTATCTTTTGCATTCAGCTCTTCTTAAGTCTGTTTGTAGTTTCTCCTTCTTGCTATATGTAGAAAATAGTGTCCGGTTACCAATGATGGTAAATACAGTTTTTAGAAGATGTAATTTGATTGAGTTTGAAGATATTGGAATGTCTGCTTCAAAAGTTCAAAACATCTGTGAGAATTCTTTTAGTTGCTCCTCTTTCTTGCAGGGTCCTCTTGCTGCCCCAGTTCTCCAACATCTGACAAAGGATGATTTGAGTAAGTTATATTTTGGGGAATTCCGAATATTGGATATCAACGGTGCAACGTGCTTTCTCACTCGGACAGGGTAATCTTCCATTTTGTTGCTCTTGTTATGCAAAGAGTAGTAATTGGTTAGAGTGGTGATGCTATCCCTTGTTGGGAATGCTATGGAGAAGATAACTGATGAGTTGTCTCTTTACTCTTATTTTCAGGTACACTGGTGAGGATGGATTTGAAATCTCAGTTCCTTCAGAGAATGCCGAGGATCTTGCTAAAGCAATCTTGGAGAAATCTGAAGGGAAGGTTAGGTTGACAGGACTTGGAGCTCGAGACAGTCTCCGACTTGAAGCTGGGCTGTGTCTATATGGTAACGACATGGAACAACATATAACACCTGTGGAGGCTGGACTGACATGGGCTATAGGGAAAAGGAGGAGAGCAGAAGGCGGATTCCTAGGTGCTGAGGTAATCCTCAAACAACTGGCAGAGGGTCCATCAATCAGGCGTGTTGGCTTCATCTCCACCGGCCCACCTCCAAGATCCCACAGTGAGATTCAGGATGAGAAAGGAAGCAACATTGGCGAAATCACCAGTGGAGGATTTAGCCCCTGCCTCAAGAAGAACATAGCAATGGGATACGTGAAATCTGGGTTACACAAGGCAGGCACCAAAGCTAAGATTTTGGTAAGAGGAAAGGCCTATGATGGGGTTGTCACAAAAATGCCATTTGTACCAACAAAATATTACAAGCCATCCTAGACCAAAATCCACCCCTTCCCAGCTCCAGGATTTTCTGATTGTTTCCCCTGTTTCTGAGTTCCTTTCCATAAACTTTACAGCTGCTGCAATCAATACTAATATCCTTTTTGCTTCCATTAGCAAAATCTCATCTTGTTGCTTTACTCTGTTTCTCTCCTCTCCCCACTTACATACTCTATATAAACTGGAAAACAAATCAGATCAAATCAATTAAATTGTGTTGTCTTGTGTTCAATTCCCTTCCTTGACTTCCAATTTACTCAAACAAAGATAACAAATAGAAAATTATTAGATTCTTTTGGGTAAGAGAAAAAAGAAGAGAAGATCATAGAAAACACGACACAGCCTAGGACGGGAACGTCGCTGTATTGTGTTGCTTGTGGCAAATGAACTTCTGGGCGGTCCCGACGTGCTTCTCTAAGCAATAAAATCTTGGTTTTTCAGGACCCCAAATTATTCAAACATAAAATAAAATAAAATTTTGGTTTTTAATTTCGTTCAAACAACTCTCTGGGAACCATTCAAAAAACTCGTGGCTTTAAGCATTTAGTCTTTAACAAAGATTCCTTCTTTTCTTTTTTGGGGTTCGAAGCTTACTACATCATCCCTTCCCTCCAGGACGACTTCCACCTAAAAACCCTTTAAGGTAATTCAATTTAAGCGTCAGTTTTTGTTTTTTGGCTGTCTCTTTTCTTCTTTAGTTCTTGATCAGTGGTATCCTCTCGGTTTGATGTTTATGAATAGCAAAATCAACAGGTTTCTAATTTAATCACCAATTTATATGATGGGCCTTTCTCAAAGTTATGAAACGGATATGAATATTAAGTTTTATCTGCTTACTTTGCAATATCTTATTAGCTTTTCTGTTTCCCCTCCCTGTTCGAAGGCTATAGTAGGATGGTTCAATGATGTTAACGGTGAATCCTCCGGGAGCCATCAGCAAAAGCCAGGCCGCGTTTCTGGGCAATATTACCCTTTTCTGTAAACTGCCTTCTGCTGCGATTCACCGTAAGCTACCTGCAGGGATTCACTGCAATTTGCCATCCTGGAAAGATTCCAGGAAGCTTACTACCCATCATCTTGTATCACATCGAGTTGCTCCAAAGAGATGGCTGGTCCGCATTGTCGAACCTTGACTTTTCAGTTTGATTTTTGGAAGTAAAATCGAGTGTTTTTACATGTCTGTATGATGATTTCTCAAACTGTAGTGTCAATCAAGTGGTTCTGTTTCATCGGATGATGAGTATCGTTCATCAAGGAATATAGCAATCAGCCTGTTTAGGCGATACAGGAATGTCATCGACCGTGGAGGAGGTGACAACCTAAAAGTATATTAAGCGATTTGCTTGGTCTGCTCTTTCGTTTTTATGGAAAAGGGTTGCTAAGATCTGCAGCCTTCCTCATGTAATACTGTTCGAATTGATGTTGTGTCAGGAGTTCATTAGTGCTGGGGTCAATGCCTATGCATTGGGCTGCACAGATGAAGGATTGCGGAAAGAACTTATTGCCATGAAAGAATCTGGCATCGAAATCGAAGCAATGCAGAACTATGGCGGAAGCACCAGCTTGAAATCCAAGATTTGTGCAGAGGAGGTGACTGATCCTATAAATTTTAGCTTTTAAATCTGTCAAAGAGATATTGAATGGAAACTTTGTGATTGATAATGCAGGTGGATGAGTGTATTTTATGGCTGAGCATTATATTCATCACCATATTGTGTACACCACAGCCGACCATCGTCAGATGGTCCTCTACACCTCCAGTGTCAGATGATGTCCTGCATCAGTGGAAAGGCTTCTGTGCTCTCATAGCAAATGCATATTATATAAGAGGAATGGCATGGTGAGCTGCTTTTAGACTATGCTTGTCGATAAAACCTCCATTTTTTTTTGTCTAATGTTAGATTTTGAACATTAAAACAGTAAAGTAGATTGATGGGTTCTTACAGCTTTTGCTAAATTCTTGTTTTGCCAAAGGCTTCCAGTAAAGACTCTCCAGCTAGAGCAAATGGCCGTGGTTGGACGAGCTGAGGAGCCATCAGTTGTTGCTAGCCGAATGCGACTAGTTTTTAGCACACTTGAGGTCAGTGCAGCTGTCCTTGGCTTTTCTGAAATTGTTCATTCTCAAAATGGTTTGACCAATGGCTTCGAGCTCCCCAAGGGGCTCGAAGACTTTAGGGTCTAAATTTACTATCTTCGCATGGTCGATCAATATATGTAGCAGAATGCCGAGTAAGTTTGTCCATGGTTATGGACCCTGTTGTTGCTAATTATTGCTGGTTTTGGCATGTGCAGGTAGTTAGTCCACAGTGGCCAAGAGTCTAATAAGTTGTTTTGACATTGAAGACATCCGGTTTTCCGAGGATCTTATGTTGGAGCTTTGGTTCTTTTTGTAAGTTAATGTAGCAGTGTATACAACAGAATCTTGTTTCTGCAAAAAAAAATTCTGTATAATCTTGTGTTTATTACCTTGTATTCGAACTTTGAAAATTATAGTAATCTACTCTCATTCAGATTGCAGGCATGCATAGATTTGTGAAGTGGATTTTCATGGGATAAACTAGTATGCAGCTCATGCTATGCATTATGCTTCAGATGATGCTTTCTTCAATTCCATGAACAAATCAAATAAATGTTAAGCTTAACAGGACAAACGTTAAAAAGGGGTTAGACTACGGAGAGTTAAAGGAATGAATCATGTTTACGGTGCACTTAATATGACTCAAAATTTACTCAAAATTTCCATTTGGAGCTTAGATTACAGCCTTCTGTCTGTTTTCTCTTCAAACCATTGAAATTTGAAACAAATAAAGATATTGGAAACTACATCAAAACTGCAACTGTGTAACATATACAGAAACTATTACCGATCTGGGGAACTAAAAACTACAGCAGAGTCCTTAAGTGTCTTCCGAGCACGCCAATAGACAGCAGCAGCACTTTCTGATGTTCCCAACTGTAAAAGAAGTCGAAAGGCAGTGAGCATAGAATACAGGTCAAATCTGAGAGAATGGTCAAATAAAAGAAATCACACTGAAGATCACCTTAGTCTCCAGGGAATAGTAATCTTTCCATAAGCTGGTGTCTTGGTCATAAGTTGCAAGTGCAGCTTCATACAACTTTCGCCCATTTACTAGAGAATCTTCATCACCTAGAGATGCGAAGTTTGACTCCAATTCAATGCAATTTCTATATAGAGCAAGACCTGGATGAGGTAGAGCAAGGAATCTATGATTGGAAGACACAAAGTTAGAAACTTCCAGGTAATTGAGTTCTTGTTCTGCTACTTTACCAGAAGCAACAAGACATGACATGATAACATACCGCTTATACACCTCTCTTGCATGTTGAAGTCCATCCTTATGAAGGATGAAATTCACTACAGCTGAAGAAAGAGAAAATCCATTGTCTCTGCCACCATATTTAGCTACCGAAATGAGAGAAAACTCAATTAGCTTCTCAAAGTACTTCTTCTGGTTTGCAAAGAATTTCAGAGCCTGCAGTATGAGATAGTGTCACATCAGGATTTTCATACTCAAAACTTCATTGCCTTATTTTTCTGATAGAATAGGTGAGAAAAATAAAGTATAAAATGGTCATAATGCAGTTCACTTATTACATTTTTCACATAGGAACATGCAGACAATGAAGCACAACTAATATACAAATTAATATGATCATCATTACATTAATTAGGCAAAACATAGTGGCAGTTGCAGCAAGAGGGAGTCCAAAGTCCACTCAGCAAGGGAAATGATTAACAAATAAATATATTAGATATTTGAGGAGAACAAAAAAAAGCAAGAATAGATTAATGCTCAAACATACCATCATCCACAAGCTCTCAGCTTCTGATATTGACGTTTTTGTCAATACAGTTTTGAGAAGTTCAAAGATGGATGATGTATCAGCCTTGCTAGGAGAAAGAGAATTCTTTGAAACACATCTAATTTCTACTGAAATCCTTAACAGCCATAGCTGTACTGAATCTGAAAGTTTTCCACTACAAAGCTTCTCTGCTACTTTCTTGGCTTCCTCCAATCTCCCAATTTGTGTGTAAAATGAAATATATTGGCAAGCAAGTTCTTCCGTAAGACACTCCATTGTTTCAGCCTTCTCATAAACCTTCAAGATATGTGAAACATAACTCGAGTAAGCTTCCATGTCTCCTCTTTTAGAAGCAATGACATCCATAAAAAATTTGATATACAAATTAAACATCATGGCTGAAGGCACAGTTTTTGTTGCCTCTTCATAAACCTGCACATGGCAGAGAAATAATATGGTCAACCTATGAATCCAAAGATAAGCTTGCTGCAAATTTACTTGGTCATTTAGTTAATACTGTCATACCTGAACAGCCTTTTGCAACTGAGAAAGCATGGCATCCTCATTCTTCTTCCCTGAACTTGAGGCATCAGACATTTCAAGTCTTCCTAGCCAATCCCAATATTCCGGATCAGCTGAAAAGTCTCTCTTCATATCAGTCAGTATCTCCTCATGCAGCTCTTCTGAATCTGCCACCTCTATTGCTTCCAATATCTCAAGAAACTGTTTTCTAAGACCAAAACTAGAAGGAATCGCTTCAATTGCTCCCTTATAGATAGTTTTAAGAACACCCGAAGCATGCTCCAAAAACAAATCCAATTTCTTCTCTAACTCTTCATCTGAACCATGATCATCATTTCCTTTTTCTTCATCATCAAGGGACATAAACAAATCTTTGTTTTCCTCTTTCCATTGCTTTTCATCGGCATCCTTATGATCACGAACCAAAGTTCCTTTATCCTCTCCCAAAGCAACCTTTCGAGTTTTTAACTTGTTAAGGTAAGTAAGTTCCATCCTAAGATATTCTACCCAAAGGTCTTCTGAATTAGGACACATTCTCAAACCGCTCTGCATCAAAGCACGAGCAGCTGCCACATTCAAATTATGATCAAATTCCCATGCTGCCGCATATATCCAAACTCCTGGAACCTTAGGATGAAACCTAATCACTTGAGCCAAAACCTACAAAATTTATATAAAGAAAATTTTTTTAACAATTATTCACCTCTTGAACACAAATGAACCCCCAAAAGAGTTCTTCTTTCGGTCTTTGCATTTTCCTTCACTTTCTCAGCATCCAAACAGAAAGACAGTAAATAAAAAAAAAGTAAATAAAAAAAATGTGTACCTTTTTCATTCTTCCATTCTTTCTCTGTCTACAAAACTCAAGGTACCGAAACCAAAGCTCAACATCTCCTTTGTATCTCATCACAGCGAGTCTATAAATCTCCATGATTCTCGAGACAGGCGCAAAATCGGAAACCGATTTTCTCGTCTTAGTCTTCTTCTTGCCTTGTCTCACGAGTTCGCGTGTGGCGGCTTTCTTGCGGAGTTGGCGGAGCGAATCGAGCTGAGTCTCGTAGTCGATGTAGGCAATGTAATCTTGCTTCAGAGGAGAAGGTCGCTTGAGCCGGTATTCGAACTTGCGCCGTTGCTTTACTATCTCGGCAATCTCGCGGCGAGTGAAGAGACCTCGCCGTTCGAGATCGTCGAGCTCGTCTACCATGCGCTCGAGACGGTACTGAACTACGTCCGCCATTGTTGGCTTAGTGTTGAGTCAACCTGAATCGGTCTGACTCGGTGTTTAGGGTTTAAGATAGACAGGTATGAGAAGGAAGGGATTCGGCCTTTGAAAGGGTTTTTCTTTGTACGGCAAGAGGGACAACATTTTGCCGCGAAGAAGAGTTCTCTGTTTGTGGGCTGCGTTTGGGCCTTACCTAAACAGATTTTAGGCTTAGCCTAGCCCAAAAAGAATCTTAAGGCTTCCTGTGTGCCCACTCTCTGGCCCGTAACTTCTCGATTAGAGACAAACATTTGATTGATTCATTTTTAAACTTTTTTTAATATTTAAATTAATTGAATTACAAGTCATTAAAATTGACTAAATTATATTATAAAATAAAAAATAATTATAAACGATTTATCTCAGTTGATTCTAACTTTTAGTAATATTAATAATATTTATATATAATATTTTTTAAAAACTTATTTAATCGTGTGTGTATATATAAGATTAACAATATTTATATAAAAATATATTTAAAAAATATATTATTAATAGGTGAAATTTTGATTGTTATAAATTTTAATGATTAAAAATCCATCGAGATAATCGAATAAATAATCTTTTCTAACCGATTAATACAAAATCAAAAAATTAAATCAAATTAATGAAATTCAATCCATCATTTCGTTTTTCACTGATTAATGCTCACCTCTATTCTCGGATAAATAATAATCACTTATTAAAAAGCAATATTAATTGTGTGTATTTGTTTTGATGGAGCAAACTTGGGCGAAGAGGTGAAATAGTATTTAAAACACAATTAGCATTGAAAGAAAGACATTTATGTTCCAACATGTTGTACTCGTAATAATCCATGTCGTAATACTAGTAGTAGAAAGAATAAGGTTGTTCTTGATCTGACTTGCTTTCCACTCTTGGTTGTCGGGGTGTACACTAAAGATTTTAGGAACAAGGCCTAGCTAGCTTGCTCTAGGGATCACCATTGTCGTTGTTTGAGTCTTTGCCTCCTCCTGTTCCTATACCAAAACCAAATCCGATGCCCATTCCCATGCCAAATCCCATGTTAATGCCATTTCCACCACCATGTCCTCCGCCTAAGCCTTTCTCATTGTTGGAACCACCATGTCCTTCGCCTAAGCCTTTCTCATTGTTGGAACCACCAATTCCTCCTCCAAACCCCATGCCTTCACCATGTCCATATCCTTCTCCACCACCACCACCTCCTCCTCCTCCT
>NW_018397267.1:763163-765274 GCF_002168275.2 Theobroma umbraticum
CTCCTGCTCCACCATTGCCACTGCCTCCTCCTGCACCATGCCCCTCTCCATGTCCAACACCATTACCTACTCCACCACCTTCCCCACCTCCTCCGCCGCCTCCACCACCATAACCTTTACCACCTCTGCCAAAGAAGCTGCCACAACTTCGCCAGCTTCTATATGAGCAATAACTATTGTCTTCATTATCACTATCATCATACCCCCGACCTCCCGGACCTCCATAACCACTCTCATCACCACTCAAAGTACCAGCAACACTTAAAAGAAGAAGAGCCACGTACCAAAATTTAGCAGAATTTGCCATGGGTTGTAACGAATAGATTCTCAGAAACAAGCAAGTCTAAGACAGACCCTAAGCCCACATTTGCTTGGTTTCATTCTCCATGATCTCCACTGTCAGCTATTTATATAGCACAGACTCTCACCAACAATCATTGGCAAGCTCGTTCCTGTTGTTCCAAAGGGACGTGAAATGTTGCGGGAATCATGAACAAGACATCGAAGTCAAGAACAAGTCAAAATTGTGTCTCTCAAAGTCAACCATAGCCGACAATTAAGAATGCAAAAGATACATCGATCTTAACCCAAGTGTAATCAAAACAAATATAATTGCAGAAACACTAAACAAACTAATCAATAAAATAGTGCTACTACTACCATTAATCAGCCAAACTAGAGATGGTGGAGTAGGTAACTGTATCTTCTTGAAAATTTCAGGGAGAGATAAGAAAGAGAAGCGCCATGTACTGGAAAATCATTTGTCCTTGGCCATTTCTCATTCTTCGAATTAAATTTATATGGACTATGGAGTCCTATCTGTCACCCTACTATCTGATCTAGCTACTATGTAATTGTCGTTTTTGAAATAATAACAAGACCGCCATAGCTACAGAAAAAGGCTTGGTAGCCACCAATAGGATAGGGAAGCAGCCGTGTGGACGACTGGACGCCATGTGATCAAATAAGGGTAGCTTTTAGCTGCAGGGACCTCGTGGTGGTTTAGCATCAAGCGTTCAATCCATTAGGATTATAGGAGCATTAGATTTTCTCTCACAAAGATTCACCAACCATGCATTCAAATATGAATTTTGGACCTGTCATGCATAATATCTGATCACTTTTCTCATAAATGTTTTGTCCGTAATTTGCTTTTGGCAGATTAAATATGAGTTATCCCTTAATGTTACATTTGTCTGCATAAATTTTGAAAGAGTTAAAGTTCTGATGGTATTTTTAGAGAGACAAATTCTTTAACTCACAGATTTGTAAAAGCAGAATTCAACGTACAAGTGATTTTTATGTTTTTCTGTGAGGTTTCGATTTAAGGAAATTTAAAATTAAGGAGAAATTAAAGCAAAAAAATAAGCAGAAGTTCCCAATGGAGCAGGTTGGATGGGTTGGTGCAACAGTAGTCTGTCCCAGCTGTCCATCTGCAGAGAGGGCATCCTAGAAACAAGACCAAAACATATAAACAGGAAGATCAAGCCAAAATCCTTTCCAAGATCTTTACTTGTTTTAGCAACTCCTTCGATAAGGTTTCTGTACGTGTCGTCTTGACCAATTATACCACCTTTTAATTAGTATTTTGTACTGCTTGCAATGGAAAAACTAACTAATCCCACTTACTTTGGCTAGGATCGTATTAAATTTTGCTTGTGGATTATAAAATGTCGAAGTGGAATCCAGTGTTCATGGCGCCCCCATGGCTTCCAGAACTTCCTCTCATTCTCACTAGAAGTATTAAACAAGAAAAAAAAAATATTTTGGGTACAAACGAGGGATCCTATAATCTCAATCTGTATACATTATCAAAAATCGAATGACAAAATTTGACTATAAGAAACTTAATTTCTAACAAATGAAAGAGTGTTGCTATATAAATATGAAAGTTACAATAAGAATTCAAAATCATAAGGTAACTGAAATATTTAATAAAAATCAACAGTGTAATGTTTTTTTATGCATATTTTTATAGAAATTAATATTTTTGTTGATTCTTTAGTTAAATCTGGCATTGATAGGTAAAGGTATACAAGATGGATGTCTTTAATTTTGTGTTCCATTAAAGGTAGATTCATGAGGAAAAGGTAGACAAATCTAAGGGGTGG
>NW_018397267.1:765374-789284 GCF_002168275.2 Theobroma umbraticum
TGCATGTTACGAAATTAAAGAAACCAAAAGCAGCTGGTGCTCAGTCAATCGGATTGCCGACTCTTTGCATCATCAGGGTACGTAGCAATAGTCGATTTGACAGCTCGAAAGAAATTATTGGTAGTATTATTTTGTTCATATATGTAGAGAAATTAATGTCTTCCATGGTTTTCTAATGAAAGTTGATATTGATGGATTAGAAATGTTTTAACATGTGATAACAATATAAATTGAAAGTAGAGAATTTTGTTTCAATTGATTTTTAAGAGTCGAGATATGTCTTTATGATTAATTTTTTAAAAAGATAATTATCATATATTGATTTTTTATATTTTTTTCTTGATATAGGAGGGGAAATAATTGTAATTAGAGCTTGAATAAGGCCAAACATGCCCTTCATTTAAGGTTACATGTGCAGAGAACAACTGAAGATGAGATGTAACTATGCCCTTTCTTTGAGTTGATTGTGAATAATTGTCTGTTAAATTTTATGTTGAATCAGTGACCTGAAATTTGAATCCTCAACCTAACCCATATCTTGAAATTACAGGCAAATTAAAAAAAAAAAAGGGTACTGTTTAAGTACTGCCCCCCACCCCTTCCTCGTCCCCAGGCCAAAAAAGAAAAAGTGGTCGAATTCGAGCCACAGGGCAACTTGTACACGAGAATCAAGCCTGCTAAATCACCCTATGCCAATGACCCTTTGGTCACCGTTCGTAATAATTGGAGGTAGCTGTGTTAGGGGTTGTCTCGTGGAATGGTGAGCATATGTAGACTTCAGAAAATCTACCCAAACAAATTAACAGAACACTGTAAAAGGAACTTTTTCATATTCCATACGAGGGAGAGAGAGAGAGAGAGAGAGAGACATCATTATGTGCATACTCTTAAGCAAGAGTTAGCTCCAGAGAAACGTCATTCACCTCTAGGTTCTTAGCTTTGCTCAGCCTTAACATTGGCTGGGAAACTTTTGAGTTTGCCGATAGATACGTTGAACCATCAGATATTCTCTGATTAGCTGCCTGGTGATCAGGTAAGTCAACCAATCTTCGATGGCTGCTGCACTTCCAACCTGCTGCACCTGCATCACCATGTTGTCCCACTACTTTTTCTTGCTCGTTCCTCTCCTGTAAAGATCAAAAAGGAAAGGAACAGTAGAGCAATCTGTGTTGTGAAGAAATCTGCTGGTGCGTTGACAGAAAGAAAGAGAGAGATTAATTACTGGGGTCATGCAACTTTTGAGTAGATCCTTGAAGATGATATATGAATCTGATCTCTGCTGCTCAGATACCTTGTCTGCTACTTCTGCGTCTGGTAACTGGTCACTGACTTTGTTTCCATTCCTGCAGATGGACAAGCCTCAATGCAAAATCCTATTGATACCCCAGGGCTAAATAAGATTGCAATCTCCGACATTTTCATTTTACTTGAACACATTTCCAGAGAGACGAATTCCTTAACAGATGGACTCGCTAAAGCAGGCGCACTACACGAAAATAAGCTTCAGGGTATATTGTAACTTACACCGGATACCGTTGTGCAGGAAGGATGGAATTTGAAGCCATCTCTTGGGTTCGGAAGCCTGGATTTTGGAACGAATTACGATTAATGGAAATACCCCCATCCTTAAGCTGAAGACTGATTTGTTGGCAGTTCATCGGGTTTGATACATTCTGATTATTTCTCCTTGCTGCCATTGCTGCTTCTATGATACAAAACCAAACATACGACATCCCGAATTGTATAAATTGAGATATCCACAAATGGTTAAAAGATTTAATTTAAATACATAGAAGAAAAGTGACATATAATACTCCTTCCCTCTTACAAATTGTAAACATGATATAATACTCCTTCCCTCTTATAAATATTATTATGTTTTGAAAAAAACATTTGTTCTTACTTTTCTTTATTATCCTAGTTAATAACTATTCATTTTCTTCTTCTTTTTTTCAAATTAAGAATAATATTCAAGAAAAGAAATTTATATAAGGGACAAAAAGAGTATTAAGTTTGAATATCAATTTTTAATAAATATTCGATAATCACTAATAAGTATAATCTCGACATATATTCGAGTATTTGATTTATTGATTAATGTGTGATTTTCCTATCAAAAGAGTAAGATTTGAATCTTTTTTTTTTAATTATAAGAATAAAAAATATAATCATGACATGATATGTAATTTGATTAATTATATTATTATATGTAATTATTTAATGATTTTTATCCTCAAAAAGCCATTAACAAAAATACTTCATCTATTTTAGGCATGTTGATCAACAACTGAAGGCAGTAAATTTGCTCTTTCCTTTTTCTAATATGGCCATGAACTGCTAACTGGAAAGATGGTGAAGCGTGCCTTTGATGATCAATCGATGGGATCAGAGTGGGCTGTAATTAATTTACCATCTCACTTTCCCCACATAAAATTGAGCATGCATTAACAACAGATGCTCATGTATTACCTGGTATCATCTGCTCATGCTTCATGCTCCTGTACATCTGTCCATATATGGCAAACACAAACCAGAAATCAAAAAGTTGACCATGGAAAAATCCAATTCCTAAAACCAAGAATCTCTTTCCAATGAATGTAATGTTGTTCCAGTCGTTTTGATCAAACCTGAAGATGGCTCTTCACGTGGGAGATGGTCAGGCCCTTCACATCCATTATCTGTAGTACCATCTTTGGTGTAGCTCCTATAATTCACAAAACCATAATATTAATTCAGCAGGCCACTGCATATGCCCCGAACATATACAATAACTTGACTCTTGAAAAAGAAAACTTCAAATTTAATAAGAGATTCTGCAAATGCATTAGTTTCTCTAACGGTATGCACGAAGGTAACATCACCAACAATTTTTCTCGAATTATCGATCTAATTAAACAAAGAGTAATGAATGAAAATATAGGTGTTAGCTTTATCAAAATGAAAAAGGATAGGGGGTTAATGAAGGTTCATGGAAGATGGCTTACTGTCTTCTCCTCCCAGGTGTTCAACTGCATGTACAAAGCAGTGGTGAAGATCAGGAGTCCATCTCAGCCGAGGCATTTTTGATCTGGCATAAGGCCTTACGACAGCAGTAGGCGATTTCAAGCTTATTTCAGGCACCAGATTGTCATCCATGCGTCGCCTGGTAGCTCTCATAGTCGATGACTGCGAGTAGTAAACACTTCCACTGTCAAGAGAAGAAGATGGAGACCCCTTCAGGGCACTATCACCATCAACCCTCTTCATTGCCAGGACTAGAGAACAAAAGGGGGAGAGAGAGAAGAGGTGGTCTTCAGTGAAACAAAAGAGAATAATAAATACTAGTGAGACTATCTGTAGCATATATTTTGTCTTGTTGCTGACCATTTTTTCTTGCTCCTCTTTAAGGTCAGTTTAGTCTATTGGAGGTTCGATTAGAAAAAGGAAAAATTGGACACGGAATTTCACTCAGATTTCTTCAAAGAAAAAGAAGTGATTGGGTGAAAACTGATCAAAACGAAAGGATAAAAGGTAAAAACGCCTCTACCAAAATTTCCTGATGATATCATGGTTTCATGACATTCTTTGGGCAGTGCCATGCATTTCCTGACATTCATGCTCCTTTTTTTTTCTTTGTCAGTTGAAGAATATAAATGCAACTGCTGTCTTCATTTTATCTGTCAAGTTTAGCAGTCATCTGCTCAAGTTCATCATCATAGGAAGTCTATATGAATCTTAGAAGTAATTAATCAATCTTTAATTCTGAAGAAATTACCAAAGGTAAACGTTATGAATAAAAGAAATAAAGAGAAAAGGGCTCACTACAAAACAAAAGATCAAAGACCTAAACGTTAAGAATGGGCCTACAGTGAAACATGGAGCCAGAGGCAGAAAATTGCTAAATGAGCTAAGCATTTGCACTTCCTACAAGAAAAATGTTCAAACCTTCCCCCGAACCACAAAACAGTATACAGTGCCCTTTATTCCGGCCATAACCCTTTTTTCTTTTTTCTTCCCTGGAGCAAAAACACCAAATCAAAAGACACTCAACATCGAGCAATAAGGCGAGAAGAAGGGGGCGCTGTCGCCAAGTAAGCATTCTTCGCATGTTGCTTGTTTCTCTTGGACTGCCACGTTGATGCCAAGAACGTCACCATTGGTGGTGAGCAATTTGATGCCAAAATGGAGTGAAACAAGCTTTGCCTGTGGGATGGTGGCGCTTGCTGACAGGGGGTTGGAGAATTGCAGATTAAAGGAAGACCGTTTCAAGATGGGAGAGGGAATATTCCTCTGGATGGAATTGCCAGAAGCATGGACAAGTGTGTCGTGAAATCGTAAGCCTGAATAAATGGTAGGATGGGAATTACGGAAAGTAACCTTGTCTGAATTAAGGAGACTCCATTTTTAGGCAGAAATTTCATTCTTTTTGTTTTCTGTTCTTTGGGATAAGGAAAGCTACTTTCAGTATATATCCAAAGAAGCAGCAAAGCTGTTACAGAGAAAAAAACAAAGGCTTGTAAAACAGCAGCAATAAAGGAATTAAAACGACCAAACCATGCAAACATTAAGTCCCTCAAAACCCCAGGAATTACACAAATGAGTCTATGCCATTCCACCTTTCCCTGCTTGTGTCTGGTTCCATTCCAAACATGAGCTGCAGCCTTGTAGGTAGAACTAGATGTTCCCCAAACTTCTTGCTGCTTGATTGAAAAGAAGAGCTCGAGGTCTCAGCTTTAGCAATTCCTTCCAGCTTCAGCTAGAATTCTAAAGCAGAATTGTTTCTTCGTCGTAATTAAACTGTTGTTGTAATCATTAATTTCATTAATCTTCTATAAGTTTCCTCAGGATTATCCCCGAAGGAAGATGTTGATGATTGTAGTTTAAAGGCATTGTTAAAGTATTGTTTTCAAAAATATATATTGTATTTGTATGTTCAAAATTTTATTTTTAAAATTTTAATGAAATCATTGTTATTACTTTTTCTTAAAGAGTATATAATATCTAAATTTATAAACTTAAATTTTTTTTATTTATTTAAAATGTGATTAAAAAATATTCTTTCTTATCACAAGTCGAGTTACCTTATCTACTCCATTTATTGAAGCATTTGATATGATAACGAAATTAAAATTAAATATAAATTTACTCTAATATCATTTTATCACAAAACTATTATTCTTTTCAAAAAGTTAATTTAATTACATATGCAACATTGACTCTTATAAACTCAAGACTCCAACAAATATGACTTTATCTTTCATCGATGTTTGTCCTGTGCGTGCCCGTGTCCATGCCCTCCAATCAGCCTCACCCAAAAGCTGGTAGGTGATGCATATTGATTGTAACTCGAACAACTACTACTTGACAGATTAATTTTGTGGGTTTTTTTCCAAGAGTTATTTATAATCCAACACTCCTGACGTTTTCTGGGTTTTCGCGTAACATGGGAGTTCATATAATATATTAATTTAATGCCCATCCTGTCATCACAGAAACAAGAAAAGTTCCATGAACACAAGGCAAATGACAGAAGAATTGGCTCAAAAGCTCAAGTTGAGCTCTCACAATACTTTTCCCGCAATTTAACAACCTAATTTTGTTCATCATATCCCAAGCTTGCACCATGTCACCCCTTCGTGACATAATTATTTTCTCGGTTAGCTAAATTCAGAGAGGCCTTGTGTGGCGACCTCTGGCCCTGCCACAGAGAAGAGCATTCTTTGGGATTGGTAACTCATCTCTCCAGGAATTTGCAGGGGAGAAAACCCTGAGATAGAACTGCTGCCCCAAGTATTGACTGGCCCAGTTTTCAGACCTTATATTCCACATTCCTACGTTGTCCAGAGCCATGTAGATCGCGGTCCATGACCTGGGGTAAACCTGCATTCACTCAGATAGGTCAACAAATTGTGACATTGAGAGTTGGTGCACCTACGATTCCTAGAGTTGATCACATTCTAAGCACATTGATGGGAGGTCAACGATCTGTATTGCATATACCTGAGTAGTACAGCGAGCCACTGTGTCTCTCAAATTGTAGTTTGCTCTACTTCCAGGCGTCCATTGGCCTCCATCCATCCTGATCATCCAACATTTTTTAGCAACACATTTAGCCATAGATAAAAGAATTGAATATAGAGCATAGGCATGAAAAGCCTTACCCCACGACAAAGAAGGAATAACCATCAATATGCCATGACTGCACAGTGTCCTCCCAGTTTTGGAATACAATCTCAACATATTCCCGGAAATTGGCTGCCATGACTGAGGTCTGAAAGTAGGCATTGTTTCCTGAAGGGGGCCAGGAAGGAATGCTTCCGAGATTGAAGACTCCGGGAATCTTGAAGTAATCTGCTAGTTTTAATGGGGTATCTGCTGGAACATATGAGACGCCATTGACAGCATACCTCTGCTTTCCATTAATCCAAGGCGCAGAGTTTGCAAGCATGATAGTGCGGCTTGGAGTGATCAGTCCATAGTGGTATGAGCCTTGGGGATTAGGTCTAGGTCCGCTAGCTGTCAGGTTCCAACTGGTAGAAGAAAAACTATCAGCTAGGTAGCCACTTTTTAATGGCACTTAGCTTGCTAGCTTCTGAAAAGATAATAAGATAAAGTACCGTATGGATCTCGCCTGGATGAGTGATGGAGCAATTTGAGTTGTGGGAGCCCCAGGAACTGGACCAGAAACTCCCTGTTTTGAATTGCTATAGTGAAGAACGGCAGTTGTTGTGAGCACACGAGGAGTGAAGCGTGAAGAGACAACAACATAGTAATCCTTCGACACCTGATCAGCTGTGACCAAGAAAGAACATGACTGCCCAAGATGGATATCAAAAGAACTATAGGTGGTCTGGAGTGTATGAGATCCTTCTACTTCTATGAGTTTCAGATTGTGACCCTGGATCCTGAAGTTAATTGAAGTTGTAAGGCCAACATTTGATACCCTGAACCTATATGTCCTACCTGAGTACAAATAAGAAAAACATGCATATAAGGGTAAGATTCTAAGAGAGAATGGCCTTCACATATTCCACCGATCGAAAACTCAATAAAAGATTATTTGTGAACCAATTGATGAGATTTAAGGAACAACAACCAACAGATTGGAGGAAAACTTGGAAGTTTGTTATCATTCACCTGGATCAACAGTGAATGTGTATCCATTCCACCCTCTACCATTAATGAGAAGTCCATCAGGGGAGGGAAGGTTACGACCACTGTCCAAGAGACGCCTCAATACCTTAAGAAACAAAGAGGATTAGTCGATATTTAGCGGAGAAAATAAGAAAAAGATGGGGGTGAAAGAATGATTAAGGCTCCACTCCCTTACATATTTGATATCATAAAAGATACAGAATGCTTACATAGTGATTTCTCTTATACCAGTCCCCAGCCAGCACAGTGAAATCCCCAGCGGGAGTGGGAAAAGGTACAGGAATCTTAGGGCGGCTCCAAATTCTGATGCCACCATATCCTCCAGCAGCCTTATGGAATAAAAGTGATGGAAAGTAGAAAAAGCTACCAATTTGATCTTTCACTTGGAGAACATAAGTGAAGTTTTTCCCTGGTCGAATTGGACAGTTCGTGCCAAAGACTCCATCCTGCCATGAGTTCCTCCTCTGCTGCACACCGTTCCTGCAGACGGAAAAACAGGAGATGAGTGTCAAATTTCACATCAATTGCAGCATCCTAAAGGTGTTTCTGTTTCTGTTTATTTCGTAGATTCTATTAGCTGATGATGAATGATCACATTGAATAAGACCAAGAGAAGAATTTGTAACTACACTTATCCTAAGGCCCAAGTACTTGAAAGAATGTTATCACAAAGTTCCTGCATGCCAAATCAGCAGAATTCCGATGAGGAGCAATCACTACTCATTATCACTAATATAACATAATTATGCCAAGCTTTATTAACTGTTCAATATGCATGAATTAGAAGTAAAGTTGCATAGTTAGGAGAGCTCTGAACCCATTACGAGAACTAGGCCTAGGCCCATGTTCTATTGCTGGCCGTACATCTTTTTTATTTGTTGATGCGCAACCACGTGCATTTAAATATAGATTGTAACCAGTGCTGCCGTAGCCATGCAGTTAATGTTGATTAATTACATCCATTTTTTAATATTTTTGAACATGAAGATATACAGATGAGAGATGTGGCAGGTGGTGGGAAGAATTTACTATATTCAGCCAGTTGTACAAAGTGGATTATCATAATAGTATTAATCCCAATACCCCATTGAATCCTTAAAGAGCTATTAGTTAGAGAAAGTGAGCTTTCATCATTTAACCATGCCCGGACCATATTGTCAGAGATTGTCTATGAAATGTGAACCAACAAAAACCATAATGACAAAAGTAGCTGGAAAAAGTAACTATGCCTTTTCTCCCCCACTCTCTTCAATTATATGTACTTCCATACAAGGGATCAAGGATAAGGAGTAGGGATCTGCTCACATACCAAGTTACAAAAATAGCCCTAGATTTCATATTCATCAAATTCAGCATTTGGTTTGATATCTTCCTAAAGAGAATAGTCATTGCAAATTTCTACCAATGGGAAGTTTTTTCAACTGTTCAAGCATTTAACCAAAGATCTAGTAAACTCAGTAAGTGCCCCCACTAAACTCTAGTTATATCATCATGAAACCAAAAAAACATACACACATTGGCTTAAAATAAAAGGCAGCATTTTGAGCTTATGCTCAGCTTCAAATGTTTCACATTTACTTTCTTTCTTTCTTCCTTTCCTTTTCTTAGCTTGCTCTTCAAACCAACCAAGCTGAAGATTAAGTAGATGTTGGCCTAAAATAAGCAAAAAGAAAGAAAGGGGTGCTAGCATTGTTACCAAGAGATAAGGAATGGTTCGTTTAAGTAGTTATAAACACTGATAATCAGGTTATCGTTAGTGATTGCATCGATCTGAGGCCCTGGAAACTGCCCGTTTATTAAGATCCCCTGCAACACATTTTGCCACAAGCCAAACAAGTTGCTTTGAGAAAAACAAAAAAGGTTCAGCGTTTTTCTTGTTAAAGCAAGAAAAGATCTTTCCTTTGAACAAAAAACCAGAAAGCAAGAAGAAAGGGTACCTGCTGCTTAACGCCAAGGGGGTAAATATCACCGTACGTGACTTTCCAAGTGATATATCTATAAGGGTTTTCTCCATTGACGCCAAAAAACAAAATGCAAGCAGTGAAACAACAAAGAAGAAGCTTGCTGTCTTCCATTTTTACTGCCTTTCTTTTTCTACTTAAAGAGAACAAAACCACTCAAAAACAGGGGATTGCTAAATGTTACATAGAACACAGATCTAGAAAGAGTGACTCTTTAAGGTACCATTGTTGTATCTTTCTCTATAAATCTATCTTTCCCTCCGTTTTTATAGCGTTTTTATTCTTTAGTTCGGAGGCAAAAGCAGAGCTCTGTTTTGTATGCAAGGGAAGCAAGAGTTAGAAGATCACATATGAGCTGTCAGTGGGTTCCAATTAAACGCGGTTGAGCCTAGTGAAACGGATGGTCCCAGTTCAATCCTGGAGTATTTAGCATCTCGTGGGTCCTGTTCATGTCGTGGGACCGGTGGTAACCCGATTGATGTTTTGTCGGTTTCTGATTTGGTTTAGATTAGCCCTTGAGTGCTGATCAATTTTGGATGGTAAAAGAAACTACTAGCTTGTTGCCAAATGCAAAAACTGTAAAGCCTGTCTAGTCACAAGGCAGGGTTCAACCCCACTCACGTGCAGCTTGGAATCACCCAATTTCATGTGGCCCTGTCCGAATTTGCTAACAGTGACTTCTGATGCATCTTCCATTTTCCACAGGCATGGCACAATTAACAGACGAAAGGGCTATGGCCAAATGAAGGAATCATGATCAGAAATGGCCTTTTGATGGGGCAATGGAAAAGGAGAGAGCATTTGCAGATAATTAGATTCCATGCCTTTTCTGTTCAAGCAAAAAGATAAAAAACAAAACAAAAATGATGATTAGATTCTATAGTTTTGACATTTCTAACAAGAATCAATACTGACAATTGACTGAATTAAGGTATGGAGATTAATAAACGTGGTGGAGTCCATGGATGGATCTTCTCTGGCCCTTTAACTGGATCCTGGTTTCCTTTTGCCCAGCCATGAGTGGTGTAGTGGTGGACCTGCTCAAGCAAAATATCCCACGGCTCACACAGGACAGGCTTGCCTCTATAATTACTTTCCGAGATCCTCATCTTGGCATCTTTGGGAGGGTAGCATTGAATCCCAAGACTTCCATGTAAAACTAGATTTTGGCTAATTGATTTTTTTCCTATGCCTGCTGATTTTATATTGCAACATCCAGTTCATTATCTGATAGGACTGAATCCTATGTTTTCTCAATGGCCAATGCCCACGTAAAGACATAATTGCTTAAAACAATATCTCAATCATATGGCAAAAAGGGAAAATAGAACCAAATAAGTATCCAGCAAGTAGAGCGTAATAATATGAAATCCTATGATTTCCATCCACGATGCCTATACAAAACGTGAAACAGAGTGGTAACAAAATGTTGTTATCTGTTTGCATCATTACATTACTGGTTTGTACAAAACTGCCTACAAGTATGCTTTGAAAGTGCAGATGGAAATGATAAACAGTAGATCGAGCTTTAATCGAACCATTCACCCTGCATTACTTAGTAGAGATTATTAAAAGCAGGCCGTAATGATCACTTGGCAAAACAGGAAGCTCCAATAACTGCTTCTCTTTTCTCACGTTCTTCTCCTTGATATAAGATAGGTCAGGTAATGCCTCTATTCCAATCATGTCAATTCCACTTACTTTAAAATCATTCAGATTGCATACAAATCTGTCTAGTCGCTTTCGTAATGTGCGATTGCCTGACAACATCTGGTTGGATTTGGTGTCATATGTCCATCCATCTTCTGCAGGCCTTAACTCTTTCCAGGCATCAATCCATCCATCAAGTAAAGGAAACTGACCATCTAGTTTGTCATCCCAGTTCATATCACCCCCAAAAATAACATTTGGGTTATTCTTGAGAATGTTGATGGCCTCCTTGGCCTGTTCTACGCGTTCCTTGCTGAACATTTGATCCCATTTTGGTGGGGCTGGACATGGACTCTCAAGATGGCTTGTAGCAACAACCAGTGATTTACCCCCCAAAACTTCCACCTCAGTCATGCAAACCTCTCGTCCCATTATGGAATTTCCAAAGGGTTTACAACTGAAGGATTTCACAGGCAGTTTGCTTAACTGCAAGTAATGTGTTAAGTAATTGATTCATTGCTCATTAGCTATTGTAATTATAGAAGTTGGTGAATAAAAAGAGACTTAAATTAAAGGAAGAAATACATAAGGTATACAAGTTGCTGGAAGTATAAAGATATAGCGTTTCAAAGCACACCAAAAGAAGAGGAAGAAGAAATGAGGTGATAGGAATAGTTTGAATAGAGGTTCATATAATGACGCTTTCAATTAGAAGGCCTAATAGTAGACATATCAAGGACAGTATCTATAAAAGGGAAGCAATCGAAAGTGCACCTGCATACAAAAGTATCCTCTTGAATTTGCCATGTCATCAGAGACAGAGCATTGATAAACATTCCACCAGTTGGACTGACGAAAAATGTCATATATATTGGGGGTAACCTCCTACAATAAGCAAAGTTATCATATGGTAAAGCTGCAATCATAATGCATATGATCCAACAATGAATAGCGGGGTATAAAAATTACTATAATGAACCTGAAAACAAATGAGATCTGGAGAATGCAGTTGAATAAGATCACCAATAGCTTTCATCCTCTTGTGCACCTCCAGGTCTTCCCGGAACCAAACATTGTAGCTCAATATCTTCAATGAACTCCCAACTGCCCCTAAATTACTGTCCTCTGCTGACAACAGGGACAATGTCATAGGTGAGAAGAATTTACTGGGGCTTGAGAAGATAAATTTGGGAGAACAATAAACAATTGGAGACACAATGTAGTGGTGGATAAAAGAAGTGGTGATTAATTAAACATGATAAGCATGGAGATGCATTGCTAAACCACATAGAGTTCCTTGAGAGAGTTTCTTCACTAGCAACCAATGCAAACAACCCCAATTACTTCGACTTTACTTGGTTCTTTATCTTCCTTACTTCCTTGTTAGACAAAATGGCCACAACCCCTTTATAGAGAGGATTCGTTACATCACATACATGAACATAATAATATGTTAAAACATAGACAAACATTTAGAAATACTAACTTAACCATCTAGAAGATAACGAGATGTAATGAGTGTTTTCACAATTACCATTCAACAATAAGATAAACAATATGCCACGAACTTATATCAATAACATGAGAGAAGTTTGATATAATTAGTGTATAAATCAATGAAATCAATGTGGAGAGCAACTACAACATTGAAAGAAGAAATATTAGTAAACAAATTCACAAAAAGTTCATCTTTTTATACTAAAAGAAAACCCCAAATCAAAATCCCAATTGAGCAAAGAAAATCAAAACTAACCCTCCACAGCCACAGCCTTATTGGACGCCTTAATGCCTCGGAAGCTGCTCGATTCAATACAATCTTCATTACCCACATCGGGGTATCTGATCTTCCTCTTTCTACAAGGCTTCAATGGATAGAAAACTGACCCAACAGAAGAATCAAGCTCCCCATCAAGACTGGTATCTTTCAAGTCCTCAAAACTCGAGAGGGAAGTCACCGGAGCCCGTGTGCCACAGATTTCGCAGTTGGAGTTCTTGTAAAGGTTCAAGAAAGTGCAGGCTTTACATGGCCATTTAGGAGGTGAGGACGGTGAAGGCGAAGGAGAAGGAGGCGAAAGGCAGATTTTGCAAGCAGCGTTTTGAGATGGGGAGTTGAGGAACGTGCATTTCTTGCAAGACCAAGACATGTTCTCGATCGGTCTCGAAAGATGTCGTCGCAGAAGGAGAAGATAAGAGATTTTCGATATTCCAGGACTCAGGTTCGAGGAGAAGTGGAGTGGGGTTAACGAGAATACCATTTCAAAAGTTAAAAAGGTTTGTCTGGTGCCCACTTCTGCCGCGTTCTGGAGTTCCAGCTTCGGTTTGGTCACTAGGTTCGGCGGCGGATATCTCTCATGTCCCACAGACAGTTCCACGTGTGCATAATTGGGACCCACTTTGGGCTCACGTGCTTTAATCGTGGCCTGGGTCTCCTGTTAAAACTTGTTTCTTCGCTTTTCCCCAACGGTGAGATGCAGAAATGTCAGACACCGAGGGGCTTTATCCGAGAACGCGGCCAAAAAGGCGTCAAAAAGTTGCATTCTTTTTGAGAAAAAAGCTCCTAAACCATGGAAAAACGTTGTTACTGTAATTTGTTTCCCTTGTTTAGAGCAAAGTTATGGAGGAGTAACCTGTAAACTCGGGGAAGCATCAGTCATTTCTAGGACCTTGGATGAGTTACCCAAGGCAATCTCCATGGCAGCCCAAGGACTAAACACCTTTTCACTCACATAGACTGTTCAGAAATTCTTTGAAAAGAAAACATTACCATGAGGTTTATATTGGGCGAAAAAGATGATCTCCTTTTTGTTTCAACCAGGTACAGATTCCATTAACAAGATGAACTTGGCAACAAAAAGGGCCCAAATTGATATCCCATTTCCCTTGTTTGATGATTGTATGCAGAAGAAAATAATCACACTTTTCTGCTCACTGCTAAAGCTTTACAATCATTGTGTTGATTACATGTATCAACTCTCAAATAATTACCATCACCATACTCAAATCAACTCATTCAATCAACAAGGACTCTGCCCCTGCCCTGCCCCCGGACTGATCAAATCATCATCAAAGATATTTCTTTTTTTTTTTTTTAACTTTGGCACAAAAAGATCATATATGAATACAATGCAAAATAATTGATACAATTTTTTTATAAAAATATATATATTTTATTTTGCCCCTTCATCGAGTGGTGACGAAAGGAATGAATACCAAAATACAGAACGCTGCTATAGTAGTTGCACTTATTTGGCTGCTTTTGAAAGTGATGAATTTTAACCTTTCAGCTGCGCCACTCACGTCTGTCGAGTTCACTACCGTTCTTGTCTTATTGCTTACCTTCTTACTGGAAAAAGAAATTAAAGATTCTTTGTTAGGAGCATGGATCTCAAATCTAGAAAGAAGAGATGTTAAGAGCAAAATGTTAAAACAGCCAAAATTGTAAATGAGAACTAGACGGTTGACAATGGCCTGTGTGTCTCACCTTCCAGGAAATACACAGCTCCCGTGACCTGCAAATATACCCCACAAATATTTTTAAAGAAAAAACATGTCAGATTTATATATTGTAGAGTAAAATCAAAGCTAAGAAAATGAAGGGCAAAAGTGAAAAAAGAAAGGAGAAATGAATGAAAAAAACAAGGTGACAGACTCCATTTTGGACTAGTACAACCTTCATATGATACAAGGCAATAAAAGAAGATGATGGCTAGGATATATGCAAGTAGAAGAGTGTCATTTTCTAAGGCAATCTAAACATGGAGATGGACCGTTGGCTTAGTGAGGTTATGTCGTGCAGTGGGGCTCACTACAGAAACAGGTTCCAAACTGAAATCATAGTTCTCTGCTTGAACAAGAAAATATTATTCCACGGCCTCTTCCTTCCAATCACAAAAAAAAGAACCCATGTGACTCTGTCAGGTAGAAACTATACACCATTCTTTGTTAGAAGTGACCTTTTTCCCAATGAGTATCGCTTCATGACTTGTAACTTGGAAGTGCGACTATTCCCACAGCTTTACTTTCCGATAGGACTTTATATTTAAAAACCTTACTACTCGTGCTTAAGCAACTTATTAGCTGTAAAGAAGAGTAAGCTCATAAATTAACATCATTCTCCTATCACCCTAGCCTTAGGGTCCTTAACATTCAAGGCGCTAAATCAGCAGCAAATTGCTAGAACTTTGTAATTGGTCTATTATTACATTGTTCTAGACTATGGTAAATGGACAATTGTTTTGGGACAATGCCTAACTCTTGTTCTAAGGAACTTGATCTTTACAAAGAAAACACACAAACAAGACTAACATTGAGTGTCATATATCCTCATTTCCACTTTTTCATCAAAATAAAATGATAATAAGTTTTTTCGAAAGCAAAATGATCATAAGTTAGAGCTGGGCACTTGGACAACTAACCACCTATTATGGCTATAAGAACAAATTCAACTCCATAGAAGAACAATGTCATACCAAAAACCAACCTTCTTTCAAGGAAAAGTTGTGGTAACACTTACTTGGATCAGTGGTAGTTATCATGGCCACACCCTTAAAGTCGCAGGACCCAGGAGGTCTCCCTTCTTTCTGATAGTAGCTATCAAAGGCATAAGAAGCATGACTCTTCACATTATTAGGCTGGTAGCAGTCTTCCCCTGGCTGAATCTCACTGCAATTTGCCCTCCCAGGACCACAAGCCCAGTCCAAAGCTGCCTGCAATGTCTTTGAATCAACCCCATCCATTGCAATACAATAGGTTTGATTGGTTGTATCATTTGCCAAAAAGGTCCCACTTCCTGATACATGAAGCAAATACACTGGCGTCGAATTTGAATAAAACAATCCCCAATTCGCCTCAGATACTGGAGGTGATCTCAAGTCCTCATTGAACAACTCATATATATACACACTGGAAGTGATTTCTGGATGCAAAGGGGTTCCACTATGGTCTAAAACATGCTTAATAAGGTTTGAATTATAGGTATCTGCATTGTCTATAGTGGCATAAGGCTCTTTTGAATCCCCTTTTGAAGGCCACCCACTCTCAGTAACAAGCACCACAACATCAGTAACATTTAAATTCTTCATAGAAACATATGCAGCATCAATCATAGCATCAAGCACATTAGTGTAATGCAACAAAGTATTAGGATCAACCATTTCTTTAGACGGTGTCAATGGCTTAAACAAGGAATTATCTAGGGGAACCACACCTTTATTCTCCATAAACACATAATATGGATAAAGATTCATCATTAGAGGAGACCCAGTTCTTGACAAAAACTGAAGCAAAGGTACCATAACTGAAGTCAAGCTTTGGTTGAAGAAAGCCTGAGAAGGAGGAAAGGTATCAAGAATAATAGAAGCTGCATGTGGAGTTGAAACCTTAATTTGGGTATGCAAATTTGCAGCCACTAAAGCACTGTAAAGAGACTGAATTGCAGGGAGCAGCAAAGGAGCTGAGGATGGTACGGTTGTTAAAACCTCATCTCCAACAGCAATGGCAGTGATGAGTGTTTCAGGGTAGTAAGCGAGGACATTTCGACCGATCCAAGAAGCTGCCGTGGTGTTGGACGACCCTATTGCCAAAAGCTGGTTATTGGGTACACTGATAATGACCCGGATCTTTGTCTTTGCCAATGCTTTGAGTATATCTGGATTTGCATCATAAAGTCGAATATGTGAGATTTTCTGCACTTGCAAGAATGAAACCAAGTCCGTTGCTGACAGCAGATTTGAGACATCTGTGCCTATGTTAACACCCACAAAAGGTTCTCTGTCTTCTTGTTGACTTTGCTGCTTGATTTCTCCGACTAAAGTTGACGACTTTGCTGCAAAGAATGTAAAGAAAAAATATAAAACATTGAGTCCTTGTAGGTTTTTTTGGCTTTTGATTAAGCTATTTTCAACTGGGTTTTTGAGACATTACCTGTTGAAGGAACTGCAAAGTAGAAGAAAACGAAGGTGATAACAAAAGTAATAAGCTTAGAGTTTGCCATTGAAGAGGAGCTTCCGCTTTATGTCTGCCTCCCCTGCTTCAGTCTCTGCTAGAAATCCTAACATTATCTTTGCAAGTTTTCCTTTCTATTGGTGGTAACTGGATTTCTTGTGGGATGTGTATCTGTTGTGTTTAGGATTGACTTAAGAGATCTACAGTCAGAAGAAAGGAAGCTAACATTTATCTGAAGACCAACACAATTCAGTGTCTTTTGGGGTGGTTTAACTGGCTTTTTCTGTGCTTTCCTGCGTCATAATTCAATTTCTTGCCACACATTTACTACAATACCCTTAGAGCCGACAAGTTGAAATTGTATTTGTTTACGCGTTCTGAACTTTTCCCACACTGGCCAACGCTTTGTAATTCCAACAGGATGGTTGGTGACCTGGGCAAAAGGGCAAGGCAATAATGTGATTAACTGGACGCCATGGGGGCTTTTTGGTAGGATATGCTAGCTGGGGAGGGCAACATTGTAAATCAAGTCTGGTGAGTTTCAGATGGTTCTGGATTGTACAGGCTGGCGTTTTCCAGAGAGACGTTATAGCAGCTCGTCTCTAGGCGCTTTCAATAGGCTCTACTCCACACTCCCTACTTGCTTCCAAGCGTGGGAATTTAGCATTTAACCAGGGCAAACTTTTGAGTGAGAGTTCTCATTCAAATTCAAGCCTTAATTCACCTCGTTGACTACTCACACAAAACTCACATCAACTGAACAACCTGGCTCTAGTGACCAAAACTAGAAGACCAGACACAGTCTAAAGTTCTGCACTTCTATCTCGGTTTCACATTTTGCTTGTTGGTTTGCAAATGATTTTCAGTTTTTTCCAGGCTTAATCCTGTGAAGAAATAGAAAGCCTTTGGCTTATGAATCATTTTGTTGAAAGTGAATGGCCTTTGTAGTAGACTTTCCTTTCCTGGTATCTAAGAACCAATAATTATAATTCGTTTGGAAGCAGTAACAGTCAAGAATGAATCTAACCCGACTCCTTCAAAATACATGACAGTTTAAAAATGCTGGAATTGCATAATTGGGTAGGAAGAGAATTCCAAGAATTTGAGGCAAGAACAAGGCGAGTAGTGATGGACAGGGAGGACACTGACAGCCAAAAGAAGGTTCAAAAAAGCAAATATCAAACAAAAAACCAACACAGCATCTCCGGTGCCATCAACAAGCAGTGAGTCACGAGCATATACAGAAACACCTGCATCACATCACATGTGGGTCAGCAATATTGTCCAAAATAGTGTATTCTATTTTTCCTTTTTCTTTCTTTGGGTTAAGCTTTGATGCTTTATATATTACACAACATAAGTGAAAACCTATCAGATGTCTTTGATTTTGGGTAATTAAGATGCATAATGGGGGTTTAGATGGTCCATTTCCAGCAATTCATTCCTTACAGAAGATGGTGAGAAAGTTGGTGTGTCCGGCTGAGAATGGAATGTAAAGTACTGTTGAGCTACCATTCTTGGTTGCTTACCTTGCCTACCTTTTCCCAAGGAATAAAATGATGAGCCAAGAAGCATATCAAATTGGGTTTAACTAATTAATGACATTTTTTATGGTTGAAACAGCAATAAGGCACAAATTGTTAGGATTATAATTGGGAAAAAGCAGAGATGCTTTTTAACAGTATGGAATTTAGAAATTGGAAATAGGAATCCTAGGAGCCTCCATTCCACATGCAAATATCACTACACTCGCACAAATGAATATATTTGTAGCTGGTTGTTGATCCAATTGTCTGTTTCTTACTCCTTTCTTTAGAAAAGTTTTTTAGATTCGGCTTAGCAGAGGCTTTGGGGGCCTGAAATGAAATCAAACTCGACGAAGGCTAGTATTCAGATTCTCTCATTCTTGATGTCAATGGCAAGGTTTTGCTTAACCCGTTTGCCAGAGAGCCAAACTGCAGCAACCTTTACATTAACATATTTAGCTACTACAATGATTTTGAGACTTTTCCTGTTTCCCACAGTTCACATCCTCACAGGCAGCAACACAATGCTGCAGCCAAATCCTTCGATCGAGTTGCCTGCCTGCCTGGAGGCTCTGGTTATAGGATAGGACGACACAGGCGTTTTTGTGCGCAAGGAGAACCGAAAGTAGCTTTGTGCCACGAGTCGTGAATTTCACGTTAACTTTGTGTTAGAATGAGATTAAATATTTAAGTGTTCAACTTATGATATATTTTTTGTGAGATAAAATTATTAATTTTAATAAATCAAAAATAAATAATAATTTATAAATTAATGTAAATTGTATCGGTTGGTTGATGAATGATATCAAAATTATTAATAATGTATTAATAAAAATAATTACATTTTATTAGAGTGAAAAAAGTTGTCACAATTTAAAAAGAGACGTGACAAAATACTTTATAAGTTAGTATGAATCGAGAGAATTTAATTTTGCCTAATCATATTAATTCTAAATTAAAGTTACAAAACATGTCACCTGGCACCTCTCCTCTTCCAATAATAGGCTGGCTATAAGAACTTGACCCCAACCCACGGGCTAAGGGAGGGTAATGTTCCAATAGCTGAATTCCTTCACCAAAAAATTTGAAGATAAAATATTCTTATTTTTTAATATATTAATTTTAATTTTACAGGAATTTATTATTTTTTAAAATAAATAATAATATCAAAAAATAAACACTATTAACAAAAAATTATGAACCAATTGAAATGCCTTTTTTTTTTGTCACAAAAAGGACGAGAAGTTCTCCCCAACAGAGGGATCCACTGTCGGAGAGATATTTCTTTAAAAATAATTTTAAAAATAAAAAATTATATTTTATATAAAAATAATTTTTAAAATTAGTAAAAATATTAACAATTTATTTTAAAAATTAATAAATTTAAGTGAAATTAAAATTAACAATTAAAAAGTGAAAAACTTTTACCTAAAATTGAAAAAAATAATAATTCTTGTAGCATGCGACCAGTAGTTGAAATCTTGGTCAGTTCCTAACATGATTATTCAGTAATTCAAACAAAATAATATCTGATTTTTAGATAAAACCATGCTTATTTTTAAGTCATTAATGCTTGTTTATCAAAATCAAAACTCTTCAATTTCATTCATAGATGACTAAAGCCCAAACGATCACTAATCTAAATAAGATTTTGGAAGAAAAAGAAACACTCTGTTCAATATACAAAAAACACCCAAGCTAATTTACATGCCGTGCTTGGAGCATTGCAAAATCTGGGTTCAGTCCCTCCCACTTGAAGCTCTCCAATAAGTTGAATTGGAAAGTCTATCTTCTAGTATTCATGAGTTTGATTCTATGACCGAAAATAGCAGGAACCAACATTGATCAGTTGATTTGCTATTTCGACAAATTATTTTTGATTCCAATTATCGGAGGGCATTAATGAATGCCAGCAATGAATCAACATCCCTCTTCTCAGAGGCATATTTTATTGGCCTAGATGAGTGTTTGGGGAAGAAAAGGATGGTGGGGAAGCTTCCCAGCTGCAGCTCTGTCTGTGCATACTCCTTTTGTTCACCATCAGCTCTGAATTTTGCAACCTTAACCCCAGAACCTGCCAACTTCTCAGCCAATTCAACATATGATTCTTCCATTGCCTGTTCAAAATTTAACACATTGATCCGTTAGATTAAAGCCAAAAACCAACATTTTTCAACTAAATTCTGCAAAGTGTGGAACAAGGGTTACCTGGCAGAAAGGACACCATGGGGCATAGAGCACAACAAGCCATGGCTCTTTCCGGTTCTCCAATCTTGCCAAATTCTCAATTCCTGTCCTGGTCAATGTGACCAAGCTCTGGCTATTGAAAATGTCACTTTGAGTGGCAGTACCATTGGAATGGGCAGCCCCATTTCCATTGCCATTAAGTTGGGCTGCACTGTCTTCTTTCAGATTTCCTTTGTGAAGACCACACTCCTTGGCCTTGGCATCCTCCCACCACCATCGTCCTTCCCTCTCATGTTGCCCGGGTAGTACTGGCCTTGTGCAAGGCTCACAACCAATAGACACATATCCTTGGGAATGCAAAGAATTGACCGGCACATTCATTGCCCGGAGGAAATTCCAAATGTCTTTACCATCAACATTGGCAACAGGGTTCCACTTCACCAAGCTTCCAACCCCTCCCTCCAATCCTTCAAAAACAGGATCCACTTGAACAACAGGAACCTCTGACCTAGTCCCGGGAGACTGATCTTTCCTTTGACCAGTAATCCAAGCACGCAACCCCTTGAGTGCTCTCCTCAAAGGCCTCACTTTCCTGACACGGCAGCATTCTTGGTGGCCATCCTCGTAGAAAGAAAACAACCCTTTACTCCTAACCAATGCCTGAACTTCAACAGAATCCGGAAACATGTACTCGATTCGAATTCCATAATGCTTCTCAACCTCATCAAAGAATCGATAAGTTTCCGGGTCCAGCCTGCCAGTATCAAGGCTGAACACCCTAAATGGTCTACCAGTCAATTTCGCATACTCAATCAAAGCAACATCCTCCGCCCCACTGCACAAATTATAAAAAAAAAAAAGCCCGATTACCATCAACACTCGAATCTACCATAACAGAATATGGATCTAAATTTCTTTTAATTAATTTCTAATGCATTTTATTCATACACTTTGTCATAATAATTATTAACATTATAACTAATAATAGTCAAAGCTACTGAAGTTTCGAGCTAAGAAGTAGAAAAGAAAAGAAGGGGTTACCTGAAAGCGATTGCTATGTCGTCTCCGAATTTCTCCAAAGCCTTATCCATGATTTCGAGTGGAGAAGCTTTGTCAAGTTCCTTGGCCAATAGCTCGTAATCCTCCACCTCTACTTTCTCCGACACTTCTGTTAATCCACCAATTAATCAATCGGGATTAAGCCTTTTGCCAATCATCATTAAAACAAATTTAAACAAAAAATAAAGAATGTAATCTTGAGGTTTTACCTGGAGCAACGATGGTTGCCGCCGAAGGAACCACGGAATCATTCCGTTTCGGCTCCGCATTCACGGGCCTCACCGCGCAACGTTTCTGAGACAGATTCACCGTTGCATGACGATCTGCTAACCGAATTGAACCAATCTGTGGAGCTGAAAAACGCCAAAAGAACACATCAATCAACACAATAAACCAAAAAAAAATCGAAAAAAAAAAGAGAAAATAACCAAAAAGAAAGTACCTTTGATGTCAGAGGAAGCACCCGAACGAGAAAACCCAGAGCCAGAAATCGCAGTCGAAGAAGAAGACGTAACAGCGAATGCCATTGCTCAAAATTACAATCTTGGATTCAAGAAACGAAGAACAAGAAAGAAAGGAAAGACCTTTAGATTTTCTTCTGTGTTTAGTGTTCATGAGAATGAAGGAATGGAAAGGTTAAATAATAGGCAGAGGGAATACCTGGTTCCATATTCATTGAACCTGGACGCTATTCCGGGTACCTTCAACATGCTTACGTGGCAGATTTTCGTTGGATGGAGCTTAATCTAAGTCGCTCATCGCTTCCGTCACACGAGGTTTTAAGTTTGTGCTTGGAGGCTGCAAAGCAGTCGTCTTGATCTCTCATTTTCTTCCCCTTTTTTTTTAATTTATTTATTTTTCTGGGCCTACTTTGAATTATTTTTATTATTTGTCCTAAATAAATAATTTTTTTTGGATAAATTAAGGTGTGGTTTAAATTATGTAATTATTTGTGACCTCATCTCCCCCGGAATCACTTGGTTCAACCATGGTGGTCCATGCTATAAAAATATTTGTCCTTTATATTCCCTATTTTTCTTTTTTTTTTTCATTTTCAAATGGTGTAAAAAATATCTCATTTCATTTTCTCCTTCTAATTTTCATACAAATAGAGAATTTTTTTTTTTGATTTTGGTGTTTTATGAGATAAAATAAAAAGGTCTCGAAAGTTACCCATGAAACATTCTCATCCTCTAACTCTGGAACAATCGATTTGATTTGATTTTCATTTAAAATTTGTGAAACACACAAACTGAAAACTAAATTATGTGATCAAATTAAAATATTAAAAAATAATTTTTATTTATATTCACAAAAACTCTTAATGTTAATATAAAAAATTAACGATTATCAAATTTAATATCGATTAATGTTTCCGTTTACTTAACATATGATGTGATTACATGTGTGTTATGTAATCATGTCAATTATCATATAATTATATCACTCATTAGATGTAACGACTCAAGTCCAACCACTGGCCTAACAACTCTTTGGACCTAAACCACGCCCAGCAACTCTTTGAGCCTAAACCACGTGACCTTCAAAAACTTAAGGTCAAGTTGCTAGTAGTAGTAGATTTGGATTGTTATATAGGTCTTAACAATCACATACACATCAGATGTGGGATGTTGGGTATTACAATCCCACCCACTCAAATCTTTGATGTGGATGTCCTCATCAAGATCACACATCACATCCACAGGTCCAAGATCTCACATTCACCTGTGAAAGCTCACATCATACACATCAGATGTGAGATGTTGGGTATCACAATCCCACCCACTCAAATATTTGATGACAAGATCACACATCACATCCACAGGTTCAAGATCTCACTTGAGTAATGTGAAAGCTCGCATCGGACTGATACAGACTTTGATACCATTTGTAATGACCCAAGTCTAATCACTGACCTAGCAACTCTTTGGGCCTAAACCACGTGGCCTTCAAAAGCTTAAACTTAAGTTACTTGTAGTAATAGACTTGGATTATTATATAGATCTTCACAATCACATTCACATCAGATATGGGATGTTGGGTCAGAAGTGGGATGTTAGGTATCACAATCTTACCCACTCAAATCCTTGATATCCTCATCAAGACCACACATCACATCCACATATCCAAGATCACAGGTCCAGGATCTCATCAGTGAAGGCCCAACCATTTGTAACGACCCAAGTCTAACCAAGACCTAAACTAGGTGGCCTTCAAAAGCTTAAGCTCAAGTTACTTGTAGTAGTAGACTTTGATTGTTATATAGATTTTAACAATCACATTCACATCAGATGTGAGATGTTGGGTCAGATGTGGGATGTTAGGTATCACAATCTCACCTACTCAAATCCTTGATATCATCATCAAGACCACACATCGCATTCACATATCCAAGATCACAGGTCCAGGATCTCACCAGTGAAGGCCCAGCCATTTGTAAGGACCCAAAT
>NW_018397267.1:789303-805548 GCF_002168275.2 Theobroma umbraticum
ACATCCACATGTCCAAGATCACAAGTCCAGGACCCAAGTCCAACCAAGACCACACATCACATCCACATGTCCAATATCACAAGTCCAAGATCTCACCAGTGAAGGCCCAACCATTTGTAACGACCCAAGTCCAACCACTGATCCACAAGTTATTAATAGCAGTAGACTATTACATCCACATGTCCAAGATCACAAGTCCAAGATCTCACTAGTGAAGGCCTAGCCATTTGTAACGACCCAAGTCCAACCACTGATCCACAAGTTACTAGTAGTAGTAGATTTGGATTGTTATATATATAGGTCTTAACAAAAAATCCAACTAAGATCACACATCACATCCACATGTCCAAGATCACAAGTCCAGGACCCAAGTCCAACCAAGACCACATATCAAGACCACAAGTCTAGGATCTCACCAGTGAAGGCCCAGCCATTTATAACGACCTAAGTTTAACCACTGATCCACAAGTTACTAGTGTAGTAGATTTGGATTGTTATATAGGTCTTAACAATCACATTCACATCAGATGTGGGATGTTGGGTATCACAATCTCACCACTCAAATTCTTAATATCCTCATCAAGGTTGTGCATGCTCTGATACCATTTGTAATGACCTAACTTCAACCACTGGACTAGTAACTCTTTGGACCTAAACCACGTGACCTTCAAAAATTTAAACTCAAATTACTTGTAGTAGTAAACTTGAATTGTTATATAGATCTTAACAACCACATTCACATCAGATGTGGGATATTGGATATTATATTAGATATTTGTATTAATTCATATAAGACAAAATAAAAGGTCTTGAAAATCATCTATCAAAAACTCTCATATCTTAGACGACCACTCTGGTCAATAAAGACTATCAAAATCAAGATGGTAAGTAATTTCAATGTTTATCATAAAAAATAAATCTATATTTATGTCAATTTGCTTGTGGCTGCAAAAGAAAAGTGCACTAAATAGCGATGTGTGTTACACCATGAGTGTGGAAATTGGGGAGGGGATGGACCCTCATACCATTGACCCTTCACCCTTGACCCTGGCTGAATGTGCATTAGAAGGACACCAAATTGTGGCGACAAGGCCGTCAGATCACATCATGGTTCAGTGGTCCATTCCAGTAAATATCTTTTCCTTCCAAAAAAAATTTGTGATACGTAAGCGTAAAAGCTATGCAGTTATGGTACCAGAGCTTAACGTTATGGTGCATTTTGACCTTTGGGGTTAGGAAAGGGTTGCAGGCATCTTTGAAAAATAATTAATTTAAAGCATAGTATTAATTAAATTCTTTTATGTAGGAAGTGATAGTAGCTTAAGCTCTGTTGGAAGTGACACCCGAAAGATCCCCGAAGGACCACCGGTACTCTGTTTTTAATCAAGTGGTTGAGGATGAACAATGCTATCAATGGCGACCTGATTCGTCCCAATGTTTGCCATATGATTCCTGGTTATTATAATTGAAAAGGGCAGACTTTTGCTGACTATTATTCAAATGGTTCCCTCATTAAAATGTTTCTTTTCGCCACCACCCACCTTTCTTTATTACTAGTCCTTTGTCTTGTTATCATCGATATGGTATTTCAAAATACATCAAAATCACAATTTTTTATCTTAATTTTCAATCTCCGGCAAGCAGGTTTATATCCTGATGTCAATCAGGTGTGGTAACCTTATATTTGGTATATTTTTTTTCTTATTTTTCTTGCTAAATATGCAAGGAATTGTCAATTTTTTTTTTTGACAATGAAGAGTGTTGGTCCTTCGTTTGGAGCTCGGAAGGATCCTGGAGCACTCGTGGCTGTGAATGGAGGGTGGGGTTTGGTTGCTAAGGGGAACAAAGGGCATGAATAGTCGAGGCAGAAAAGCGTGCGACGTCGGCAATGATGTTATTGAAGGGGCCACTGGAGCCAACTCAAACACGTAAGTGAAGAACAAGTACTATACATCTTTGCTATTAGTCTCAAGGGTGTGTTGCTTCAGTGTAACATGGCTGAATCCAACAGCCAATTACAGGGTTTAGATTTCATAATTTGGTAATTCTTTCCACTCTCTGCTGGAAGATTATGGAGTTTGGTGTAGAACAAGGCAATCTAATTAAATACAAAAGCACTCCATTGCTTATTCCGAATTGCAAAACTTTGGACCTGAAACACCGTTGAAGCACCTCTGCATTGGCGGGCCTCGTTGTTGCTTTCATCTGCAAGTTATTGAAGGTGCAAACCCCATCCTAGATTTTGCTTGATTTCGATTTTCGACATCGTGGGCAAAGCAGGGCCTGAAAAGAAAGAATCTAAAAAGGGCAAAGGCCTTGTCCATTTGTCCATACGCAACAAATGCAAAGTTTCAAACTTCATCTCTCCAATGGCCCAAAGTGGCCACTACTTTTTATCAGCAATTGACCCTTCATCGTTTTAGCAGTTCCTAATCATCCTGTATGCTGCAAAATCTTTTAAGATGTCAAACAAAGCTGATATTTGCTTGGAATGAACAGCTTAGAGCCTTAAACTGGTGTACTGTTCCTAAATGTTCGATTTTGACTACTAACACATATTGTTACATAGAATATGTATATAATCTTAAATCATATTGAAAATAACGCAAAACAAGTGACAGAATTCACCCCTTAAGAGCTGGAATCCGTTTCTAATAACATCTTAGAGCTTCTCTTTCTGATAATACAAATTATGGACAGGTCTGAGGAGCAAAACGTGCTCGCGAAATTGAATATTGCCACGTTTTTCTGTGCAGTATCCGTTGGAGGATTTGACTTCCAGACAAGTCCAACATGGTGTCAATCCTGCTAATAATCCCGTTTGATTCCAAATCATTTGGTCTAAAACGACGAAGGGTTTTCCCTACGCTTTGAGAAGGACACATCTGGTTGGTCGGTTTCAACAACTTCGAGACGTGTCCTGTCGGATATTGCATCCACTTTGTGACAGACAAGTAACGTTAGCGACAAATGATTAAGAAAGAGATTATAAATTTACTTTCTAGCTTCTAGTGGTAACAGGATTCCCCTGGGGCGTTTCATTTCACTAGTTGAACTCACTCTCTGTCTCTCTAGTAATTATTGGTAAGCTTTTCGATCCAAATTAGGGTTTTCTTTGTTTTTTCTTTTAAACAACCTTAGGGTTCAAATCAGTGCTTTGTCAGCTGTTTGTTTGCTGTAGTGGGATTTGAAGTTGTGTTCCGTCTTTGTAATGTTACAGTTGATTTGCTTACTTAGATACAGTGAGGAAGTCTCAGTCTTCAGTTTGATCTTGATATAGAAATTGGAAAAAAATGGAATTTTTATTGATGGAATTCAATAATAAAGATAAATCAGCTGAAAATGAATAAAAAGATTGAATCTTGGTGTTAAAGATGTAATTTTGAGTTGATATACTTTGTTGGCTTTATGAAGGGTTACAGAGCAATCGGATTTGTTGAAAACATGGCTGAGGGTTCAGCTGCAGTTCCCAGTACTGAGTTGTTGGAGTGGCCAAAGAAAGATAAGCGTCGGTTCCTTCATGCTGTGTACCGTGTTGGTGATCTCGATCGTACCATCAAGTATGCTTCTCTAGAACTTGGGAGTGTTCTTACATTTTTTCAGTACTTTCTTTTCTTTTGATTCTTGGAATGGATGTCCTTATTTTGTGGTATAAATTTGTGTTCAGGTTTTACACTGAGTGTTTTGGGATGAAGCTGTTGAGGAAAAGAGACATTCCTGAAGAGAAATACTCCAATGCCTTTCTTGGGTTTGGCCCAGAGGAGTCTCATTTCGTTGTGGAGTTAACATATAGTATGATTCCTGCTATCTTTGTTCCTTTATATGGAAATATTCTCTGCAAAGGCCTTTTTGTACATCCTTGTCCTGATTCCTTTTTATGCAAAATTATGTAGATCTGCTAGGTCTATTGCAGCATAGCTCACTATGGTTAATCTAAAGTGGGTACTTTTAAGGCTATAGTATGTAATGTTGAACTTGTGTTTCTTTCAATAACTAAGCTTGTTGCTCCTTTCATTTGGGTGGTGGTGGTCAAGGAATTTACTGATGGCGAAAGAGGGCTTTTAATTTTAGTTCTTTACTTTGTGATTATTAATTCGTTTGTAGTTCTCTTGAACTTCGATGATCTCTAAGAACTTTTTCTTTCTTTACAGATTATGGAGTAACTTCATATGATATTGGAACTGGATTTGGGCATTTTGCAATTGCAACTGCTGATGTAAGTTCTGTACTTTTGGAATACTTCAAGCAAAGGATTTGTTGCAATGCTGAAATGTGTTTCACTTCGAATTTTTAGGTTTACAAAATGGTTGAAGACATCCGTGCCAAGGGTGGCAATGTTACTAGAGAGGCTGGTCCAGTCAAAGGTGGATCTACTGTCATTGCTTTTGTGAAGGATCCTGATGGTTACATTTTTGAGCTCATCCAAAGAGCTTCTACTCCCGAGCCACTCTGTCAAGTAATGCTTCGTGTTGGGGATTTAAATCGCTCTGTCAAATTCTATGAACAGGTAGTGCAATACAAAATAACCTTTTGCTTGGATTTTGTACCACCGATTAAACTTATTTTTTGATTTCAAAGCTAAATCGTTGTGCTTTAACTTATTGGAAGATAGTCATAAACTCTATGGAGGCTTTGGGCCTAATGATTGCTTGCTATCATTGCTCTCCAATGATTCTCTTTTATGACTTTGTTGCCCAAAAGGGTTGAGAAAAAAACTTGATGAGTTAGTAATTTCACTGCTTTTCATCGTTTATTTCTTTGCAGGCCCTGGGGATGAAGCTAGTAAAGAAGGTTGATAGGCCAGAATACAAGGTAAAGTGTGTCCTATGTGGAATTTTTTATTTAGTTTACTTAGCTGGAGATATGAAAGTTATCCTTTAGCAATGAAAAAAGCCTACTAAATCCTCTCTCGACAGTACTCCATGGCCATGATGGGTTATGCAGAAGAACATGAGACTACTGTTCTTGAGTTGACTTACAATTATGGAGTGACTGAATATACCAAGGGAAATGCATATGCACAGGTCAGTTTTAGACTCACTTTCTGCTTAGCTATCCTTGGAACAAAAGTCTCTGTGCTGCTTCCATTGCCCTGTTTTTATTGATTATTGTCTCCATTCCAGGTTGCCATTAGTACTGATGATGTATACAAAAGTGGTGAGGTTGTGGAACATGTTATACAAGAGCTTGGCGGAAAGGTTACACGAAAACCTGGGCCAATTCCCGGAATTAACACCAAAATCACCTCTTTCCTAGATCCTGATGGCTGGAAAACAGTAAGTTTTTGTTGTGCTGCCAACTTTATCATCTCTATCATTTGCATGAGCATTAGAGTTCGAATGTTCTTATAAGTGTTCTGATTATAGTTTTTACCTTGACAAAGCTCACGATATGATTCTGCTCCGTGCCTGCAGGTCCTGGTTGACAATGAAGACTTTCTGAAAGAACTCCACTAGGCAGAGCGATCGAATGGCAACGAAGGCTCCATAGTCCTGCTACTATGTGAATAAATTAGTATGTAGTGGAATAAGCCAGCAATATGTATGTCTGCTTAAGTATGGTTGTTGCTATGTAACTTTTAACAATGTTCCACTCCGATATGGTCTGGATCTAGTATGTTACATAACTATCAGTAGGTTTTGGAGACTGATTTTTGCTTTAAAATAGTCAAGACTGGTTGTCGGCCTGAATGCCCCTACTAAGGTAGTCTCCAGACTTTGTTCTTCTACCTTGAAGTTATCGGAAAAACTGGAAAACAATAAAGTTCGGATGAACAAATGAGGCACCTCAGTCCGCAGAATCCATCTCCTGCATCGAGCATTTCTCCATGGCTAAAAGCTAAGATAAGGCTTAGCTTTGCATTATGGGTGAGTTGAATAACATAATTGAGAAACAATCATTGTAAAAACAAAGGCCAAACTTGATTTGCAACAGTTAAATGCTAACAGAGAGATGAAAGAACGTTTCTTTTATTTCTTTAAATTAAGATAAAAGAGATAATTGTTCCATGAAAACGAGGGAATGCCCTCAAGAGGGAAATATACCCCATCGTTATGACATTGAATTGTTTTTCTTCATTGAAATATCACAACACTCCTTTCAGGAGGATGTAAAGAATTATGAGGTTAAACAGAAAAGAAGAAAGAGGGAGTAGTAGGTCATGTTGAAGAAGCTTTCGAACTGATCAGTAGGCCTTCAACATACTCCAGGAATCTCTCCATCTTCAAATGTATAAAGACTAGACTTGTAAAGATCATGTGGGTTGGCTAATAGAGAAGGAAAGAGGGAGTAGTAGGTCATGTTGAGGAAGCTTCCGAATTGATCGGTTGGCCTTCAACATACTCCAGGAATCTCTCCATCTTCAAATGTATCAAGACTAGACTCGTATATACAGATCATGTGGGTTGAACCGTCTCCATCTGAAGGTGTGACGGACCAACATGGTCTTCGTTGAAGAAGTATCCATCTAGACAGTCGTATCCATCGGATAGGAACCAAGGACACGGAGAAATGTTGCACATTCCTGGTAAAAAGAACATGGATCCCAAGGACTTCAGGAATTTAGGCAAAGAAAGGAGGACTTTTTGGGGGAAACAAATATGATCATTACAAGTTGAAGACATGGTTAAGGAGTTTGAGAGGACTGACCTCTAAATTTGCCAATGCACTTTGGGCACGCTGTTCTGCCATAGAAGCTTCAAAGTCGATATAGAAAAGATAGTCGAAGTACCTGCCACCAGACATAGCTCAGATTAATAGCATAAATTTAACTTATTTATTACTCGTGATAATGTCTACGTCAAAAATAGTGTATTGTGCTTGGTTTATACTTTCATATTTATTACGCAGACCTTGAAAAATATTGCATCAATAAGATCTATCGCCCATCAATATGCATATTAATTCTGGAATTACCAAGATCCAATTTACAGTAGCAGATCTCAACAAATACGACACTTACTTGGCAGTCCCTTTGTCAGAATCATCGACTCTTAGAGGATGCATTTTTAGTGGTCGACTCTCTATCTGAAAATTGCTCCAAGAGGTCAGATAACAATCAGAATCTTCTGACATTATGATAAGCCAAAGACCGAACACTTTGTTATATTTACCTTTGACAAATTGATACCCCTTAGAGTAAACGCAGCCAAAGCTTTGAATAGCATGCCAGGACCTTCTTCTAGACTAAAAACAATGCTCGTCTGGAAACATTATCAACAAAAATGAGATATTAATCCATCAAATAAAACAAATGTGACTAAGTTCAAGGAGTTATACCTTATAAGGCTTGTCAGTTTTTGGAATTATGGGTTCCCTTGCAAGTACCAAAAACCTGGTAATGTTATGCTCCTCGTCCTGATGCATGAGGTGAAGTAAATCAAATCAAATTGACTTTTCCAGTAATCAATATTCAAGGCAACAAAAATCTTTCCAGATAAAAACCAAAACAAAAGAGGAATGCTATATCATACACAAGCCTCGGACAAAGCAGTGATAATTTAAGAACATTGACTGAATAAGTTTTGATACATAGACTGAAGTGTCTGAGAAAGAAATCAGAGTAGCCAGAGTGACCACCATAGTTGTTGTTCAAAACACAAGTTGGATACCCATCAATCCAACTTCCCACCACCCAACCAGAATGGTGATAATGACTGCAAAGAGAAATTGAAAAAGATATTGCAGAAATGGTGCCTGCATGCCCTTTCTCAACCTAGGCATGTAAAACAGGAAGGTTATACTACTAAAATACTTTAAACTCCCAGGCCGTATAACTGCATAATTTTGTACAATCTAAGCCTATGATATCAAAATCATTACAAAGCCAGAATTCTTCTTTTTCAAGGAATCTACGTGGCACCAATGAGGCATAAAAACACTGAAGTTTAACCTGGATTTTTCTAGCAAGAATGTGAAGCCCATATATTTCTGCTGCTCGAGCACTTGCTATTGCGCCAACATTCCTTGCACCAGTTAAGACAGCAATCTGTTCCAGCATCTTAGAATGAAAAACATCAGGAAAAACAGAAGAAGAGGAAATGTCCAAAATATGACTTACGAGGAAATCGTATTAGCACAAGAAGATCTCCAAAAGTACCTGAGCAGCTGAGGCACAATCATCAGAATTAATTCTAATAAAGCCCATGTTGCTAAGTGTCATCTCACATTGAGCAAATGCCTGAAAATAATAATATCGTTAGGATTCAAGAATCTGACGTGATGGTGTGCACTGCAAACCAGCCATATCTTGAAGTTTGCATGTTTCCTAAAGCAAATTCGTAGGTGATCTACTATATATTACTAGTATGTCCCAAAACATCAGGTAACTTCCAGAACAAACATGAAACTAAAACAATATGGAAGTATGAACATGTTTAACCTGGGGATGGCCTAAAACACGATCCATTTCCTCCATTCTGACGCCAGGCAATGCCAAGAGGCAGTGATTAATAGCCAAATGCACCTCCCTTACTATGTGTAACCTATGCTGGAGGAGTAAGTCATAATTACGGTGGATGCTACCACCTATAGAATTCTCGATGGGGAGAACTGCTTTTCCCACTAACCAAAGTTCAACTGCCTGTTAAGAGAATGAAACTGTATAATGTAACATTTCGGCATAGGTTCATGCACTAAGAAAATACCAATAAAATATTTATCATCAGAACCTTGAATGCCTTTTCATATTTCTCACAGGGTACAGTTTCACAATTAGGGTATGCTTTAAGGGCAGCAGCCTCACCATATGCACCTGGCATTCCCTGAAATTGGTAATAGCCAATATAAGTATAGCAAGAAACACATTAATGTTTAGTAGACTAATGAAAAAGTTTCAGACCTTATAAGCAACCCGAATATTTGAACCATCATCATCATATGTAGATAGATCCGTTGTGGACAGGGGTTCTGCAAAACAGTTATATATTCAATCTTGGAAACTGTATCAACAAAAACCATGTACGGTCCTAGTTATTAAAAGATAACAAACAACACCCTATGAAAGAATAATACAAGAAATTGGAAATAAATTTATAGTGCACGCTGACAATCAATGAATTTTTCTCTTGCTTAATAGCACACTCATATATACCTTTGAATATTAAATCAAATCTTTGCAACTCAAGAAAATAACTAGATTCATACTCCAAACCAATGAATATAAGTATTATAATCTGAGACCAATCTAATAACTGAAAAGGCAGATATTTGTTGCCTACAACTATGAATTAATCCATTCTCCAACCATGTAAAAGTAATATTGTTTTATTTGTACACATGCAGAAAGTGTCCATTTGGGAGCCGTTCAAGCCTAGAACACCTCAAATTCATGCAAGTGAGAGTGCCATCTCACTGGATTGGCATTATGCATGAGACTCAAAAGTTCCCAAAAAGAAAATTCCAAGCCATACCCATACGTGTGTTCTCGTAAAAGGTAAGAGATGCCTGATTCAGCATAAATTATTACACGAAGCTTCAAAATAACGTAACTAGAGATCATAAGCATCCAAAGCCAGCAACAAACTCAACCTTAACTTATTGGCAACAACTCTCAGTTGGGATTTATTTTCCTGCTAGAGCAATAGTTCCAAGGGATCCAAGAGTCCAAAACAATGCTTCCATGCAGGAAACAATAGAGAACCATCTTCTAACTTTTCATACCTACGTATCCTCGAAGCACATTCAAACAACTGACATTTGATATAATTGACCTCATAATTGGCATTCTACATATCATATAAAACATGATTCATCCTAACGCATGTTCCAATTATCAGCCATTACAGGGATTGCAGATAAGAGTGGCTGCTTTTAAGGAACAAACTCATTGAAATAGAACCTTGCATTAAAATTACCAACAAATAGCTATAAACATTAGAGCCAGTGAATTGGATTAATCTACGTTGCCCTCCAACATATTTTCTGTATCATTTTCAACCTAAGTGCAATATTTGCATCCAAATTGAAAAAAGAAAAGGAAAATTTGTTTTCCTCTACAATTCAACTAATGCTAATTTACAGAACAGAGCATAGCTATCATCACATTTAAAACTCAGAGAACAATAGCGCAATACAACAGATTAAAACCAATCCAAAGTACTATAACCGAGTTTACTTACTAGGAAGAAGACTCAAGTCCTTGTGAAACTCCTTGGACTCAGTGTCCTGAGCTTGATCAGTTTTCCCAGTCTGAAATGTCTCGACTTCAGTACCGTAAGGCTTACCTTCAATAGCAGAGCTAGCTCTAGGTGCGGAAAAACCCAAAGCACAGCATTTCCATTTGGGAGGCCTCACCTCCAACACAATCCTACTTCGGGTGGACCCCAAATCTGGTGTCCCCAGATGAGAGTGAGGCATTCGAGAACAAACCCAGTTTGGAGCACACTTCAAAGCCATTAGAAACACCAACAAGGAACCAGTCTGAAACCAACTAACACACGATGAAAACACAGTTACGGAAACAAAGAAACAAAGTTTGGTGGTGGTGGTGTTGGTGAAACACAGAAAGACAACGTCGAAGGCGGTGAATGAGAAATGCCGGCTAAGAAGTATGGACCCCACGACACGAACACACTCAAAAGAGACACAGATTTCCCCCACTGTGTGTTTCAAACGTAAGCCATGTAGTTCTCTTCCCAAAAGACACCGGCTTTTTCCTTCTCCTACGACTAGCTAAAGAGGGAGGGAAAGCACAGGTAGGTGGAACAGCAAAGTTAGCTAACACGTTTCCTTAAATTCGAGAGTGTTTAACGACAAACGAAGAAAATCCGAGCCTTGTGCTATCAATTGGAAACTTTGTCTCTTCTCTGTCTTCCATGGCTGCTGCTTCAACTGGTATTTATACACACGAATACGATGCGTAATGAGGGAGTGGTTTTGGAAACTAAGTGGACCCACGTTTGCCTTCCAAATTCTGATAGCAAATCCTCACCTGCTCAACCCATTTGGATAAACTTTCCATAAAAATAAAAAAAAACATGATTTTTCTGTTTTATTAGGTAATTTTGGAAAATAATTTATTTTAGGTAACATTATTTTGGTTGTAAATCATTATATATAATCATCTCTGCTAGTTCGTGTAATTTTTTTAAAAATTTTAACATAAATTAATTAAAATTATAAAAAATTATATTTTCATAATTATATAAATTTTTATGTATATATTTTAACTGTAATAACGATATCTATTAATTTGAATTTAACTTACTTTTTCTCGAATATTTAAAGTAACATTCTTTTAAGATTATAAATTATAACATATCCTAACGGTAATAACGATTTTATTTATTCGAATTGAAGTGATTTTTTTTGGAAGATATTAAATAAGTTCACATTAAAAGATTGTAAATTATGAAGTGTTTATTCATACTATTGGATAAAGTTACCATATAAATGAAAAAACATAACTTATATATTTTTAAGTAACATTCTTTAAGATTATAAATCATTATATAATGGTTTAACTATTACAATACATATGATAAGATAATTATTACTATTATTATATTAACGCATTTCATGTACATATGGGCGTGGTCAAGCTTTGTTAGAGGTAAGCCAGCATCATTCCAGTTACTATGACTTTGTCAATCAACATAACAATAAGGTACACTGCCCGGTACAAGTACGGGGCTTTTCCTTGGCTGTAAACAAAGTAGCAATGATTCACAATCTGATCATTTATGTATGAGAGTTGCTGAAAATGACAGGGGAGCCTATTAGAATTGGAGGTGTTCCATTGATCATGGATGGTGATGGAGCTGGTGGATATATAGAAACCAAAGGGAAGTTGGTGTGGGGATGACAACGCCAAACCATTTTCAAGTACCCCTACTGATGACTGATGACTGGACTGGTCCTTTTTCTTACTTGTTCCAAAGTTTGAGTTTCTTTCTCCTGTCAGCCAAAAGCCTGGTTCTCATAAAATTCACTGATGGAGGTAAATGATCTAGGTGAAAAGGGCAGGCAAATTAAACTCTGTGCCACGGAGGTACAAGTTTGTCATCACAGTAGTAAATGAAGATGAGGTGACATCCTCTTACCAGTTACATTGCATCTAAGAAAAGAGAGAGAGAGACAATCTTCAGAAGTCAATCACGTTTTCCATTTCTTGGACCATATACTTGATTTCAGCAAAGCTAGGAATACTTCTAGTGTTGGACTTGTCTAGTTGACTGACAGATAAAGCACATACAGTACAATCTTGTTGAAGAAAAGTCAATTAAAAGACGGTAAAAGAGAGGAAAACCAGCAAGCCTCCTGGCCTTTCTTCATTGAATTATACCCCAAAAATGTTGTTTGGTGGATGGTGCCTGATCAACTACTACTCTCTGTAATATAATTTCTCTTGTTAAACTGTACATTATAGGAAACACTAGTGTCCCCTTCTTTGATTTTTCCAAACTGCATAAAATAGGGAAAGAACCCTATTTTTACTTCTGTTTTCTTTTTTTCATTTTAAAAAGAAGTTTGATTACACAATCTGTAAAGTAAAATAACTGTACGACCTCGACCAATTCAAAATTCAGTTTGAAGTCAAAAGGGCACCAACCATTACCAAGACAGGACATGGTTATGGTGTTTGGTTTTGGTTTGGAGGACTGTCTCTTTGGTTTTGTTGGGCCTAGACCTGTTGTTACAGATTGCATCTCCCACCATGCTAGTAAGCCCAGCCATGTACACAAGAAAACAAAAGGAAAAGCGAAAAGTGCTGTTATAAGTTTTAAGCTATACATGCATGCAATTACCTAAGTTCAACTGAAGAAGACACTGAACAGTAGAGCATGATCAATGCAGCAGAGCTAGACAGCCGTTAAGTATGTTCGTATATTAGGATATATATTTTCAAAATAAAAAGTTATGTTATATAGTGAAAAATTATGTTAGTTCAAAGATTATGTCACAAGGAATTATATAATGCAATTATTGGATTGTAGGGGAATTTTCAATTTGAATAATTATGTTTTTTGGTAAAGTAAAAGTATCTATGATATTTTCTTAATTTCTTCTTTAGAAATGCTTCCATTGCCCTTTTTAGTGACTATTGTCTCCACTTCCAGGTTGCTATTAGTACTGATGATGTACACAAAAGGGGTGAGACTCTCGAACATGTTATACAAGAGCTTGGGGGAAAGGCTACTCGAAAGCCAGGGCCAATTCCGGGAATCAAGGCCAAAATCACCTCTCTCCTAGATCCTGATGGCTGGAAAACAGTAAGTTTTTGCTGTGCTGCCAACTTTACCATCTCTATCATTTGCATGAGCATTTTTAAGTTCGTAATGTTCTTGTAAGTGTTCTGATAATAGTTTTTATGTCGAGCAAGGTCATGATACGATTCTGGTTCGTGTCTGCAGGTCCTGATCGACAATGAAGACTTTCTGAAGGAACTCAAGTAGATAGAGTGATCGAATGGCAGAAAAGGCTCCCTAGTCCTGCTACTATATGAATAAATTAGAATGTAGCGGAATAAGCCAGCAATGTGTATGCCTGCTAAAATATGGTTGTTGCTATGCAACTTAAACAATGTTCCACTCCCATCTGGTCTGGATCTAGTATGTTACATAACTATCAGTAGGTTATGGAGACTGTTTTTTGCTTTAAAATAGTCAGACTGATGTTGTTGGCTTGAATGCCCTTACCAATGCCCTTAGTTAGGACTGTGCGGCGGTTGGACCAGGCAACCTACCGCAACCGTCGGTTGTTCCAATTGGCCTCATCGACTGATTGGCTCGGTCGTTCTGGGCCACTCCCTTCCCCCCTAACAGATCAAAAAATCGGTGAAGTTTTTTTTTTGTTTAGAGACAAAATTACCCTTTACTCATTTTTGTCTAATTTCCCCCCACCCCGCGACCTAATTCCCCTCGCGAGTTCTCGACCTAATTCCCCCCCCCCTCCTGGTCGGAGGCCGCCCCCCCTCCCCCCCAACCTAATTCTACCCCCCTTCTTTCTTGTTTTTTGCCTTTCCTTGGCTTCCTCTCTCTCTAACCCGCTGAAGCAACCATTGATCTACCACTTTAAAAACTGACCGAACCGACCGAAATCGAGCCTCCAAAAAATTGACCAATACAGACATTACAATCTTATACGGTTTGGTCAGTTTTATTGTAGAAATTTTTGATCAATTTTTACCAAAAATCAAACCGAAACCGATAAAACCGACCGTGGCACACCCCTACCCATAGTCTCAAACTAGGGTAGTCTCCAGACTTTATTCTTCTACCTTGGAGTCAAAATGATAAAATTCCGATGAACTAATGAGGCACCTCAGTCCTCAGAATCCATCTCAAGCATCAAGCTTTCTCCATGGCTGCTAGGATATGGTTTAGTTTTGCATTTATGTGAGTTGCATAATATAATTGGAAAGCAGTCATTGTAAAAACAAAGGCCAACTTGATTTGCAACAGCTAAATGCTAACCGAAATATCACAACACTCCTTTCAGGAGGATTTAAAGAATTATGAGGCTAAACAGAGAAGAAGGAGAGAGGGAGTAGTTGGTCATGTTGAAGAAGCTTTCGAACTGATCAGTAGGCCTTCAACATACTCCAGGAATCTCTCCATCTTCAAATGTATCAAGACTAGACTTGTATGTACAGATCATGTGGGTTGGCCAAATAGAGAAGGAAAGAGGGAGTAGTAGGTCATGTTGAAGAAGCTTTCGAACTGATCCGTAGGCCTTCAACATACTCCAGGAATCTCTCCATCTTCAAATGTATCAAGGCTAGACTTGTGGGTTGAACTGTCTCCATCTGAAGGTTTGACAGACCAACATGTGACAACATGGACTTCATTGAAGGAGTATCCAACCAGACAGTTGTATCCATCGGATAGGAACCAAGGACACGGAGAAAAGTTGCATGTTCCTGGAAGAAAGAACATGGACCCCAAGGACTTCTGGAATTTAGACCAAGAAAAGAGGACTTTTGGGGGGAAAACAAATATGATCATTACAAGTTAAAGACATGGTTAAGAAGTTTGAGAGGACTGACCTTTAAATTTGCCAATGGATTTTGGGCGCGCTTTTCTGCCATAGAAGCTTCAAAGTCAATGTAGAAAAGATAGTCGAAGTACCCATCAGCAGACATCGATCAGATTAATAGCATAAATTTAACTACTTATTACTCGTGATAATCTCTCTGTCAAAAATAGTGTATTGTTCTTGGTTTATTCTTTCAAGTATATTACGCATACCTTCAAAAATATTGCATCAATAAGATCTACTGCCCATCAATATGCAAATTAATTCTGGAATTACCAAGATCCAATTTACAGTAGCTGATCTCAATAGATACGACACTTACTAGGTGGCCGCTTTGTCAGAATCGACTCTTAGATGCATTTTTGGTGGTCGTCTCTCTATCTGAAAATTGCTCAAAGAGGTAAGATAACAAATCAGAATCTCTGGACATTACGATATGTCGAAGACTGAACACTTTGTTATATCTACCTTTGACAAATTAATACCCATTTGAGTAAACACAGCCAATGCATTGAACAGCACGACGGGACCTTCTGCTAGACTAAAAACAATGCTTCAGGTCCTGGTGCATGAGACGAAGTAAATCAAAACAAATTGACTTTTCCAGAAATCAAAATTCAAGGTGACAAAAATCTTTCCAGGTAAAAACCAAAACAAAAGAGGAGTGCTATATTATACACAGCCTCGGACAAAGTAGTGACAATTTAAGAGCATTGACTGAAAAAGTTTTGATATATAGACTGAAGAGTCCGAGGAAGAAATCAAAGTAGCCAGAGTGAACACCATAGTGATTGTTCAAAGCACAAGTTGGATACCCATCAATCCAACCAGAATGGTGATAATGACGGCAAAGAGAAATTGAAAAACATAATGCGGAAAGGGTCCCAAAGCATCAGGTAACTTCCAGAACAAATGAGAAACTAAAACGATTTGGAAGTACGAACATGGTTGACCTGGGGATGGCCTAAAACACGAGCGCCAGTTCCTCCATTCTGACACCAGGCAATGCCAAGAGGCAGTGATTAACAACCAACCGCACCTCCTTTACCATGCGTAACCTATGCTGGAGGAGTAAGTTATAATTATGATGGATGCTACCACCTTTAGAATTCTCGATGGGGAGAACTGCTTTATCCACCATCCAAACTTCAAGTGCCTGTTAAAAGAATGAAACTGTATAACGTAAACATTTCTACATAGATTCATGCAATAAGAAAATACAACTAAAATATTTGTCATCAGAACCTTGAATGCCTTTTCATATTTCTC
>NW_018397267.1:805558-884160 GCF_002168275.2 Theobroma umbraticum
GTTTCACAATTAGGGTATGCTTTAAGGGCAGCAGGCTCACCATATGCACCTGGCACTCCCTGAAATTGGTAATAGCCAATATAAGTATAGCAAGAAACACATGGATGTTTAGTAGAATAATGAAAAGGTTTCAGACCTCATAAGCAACCAGCATATTTGAACCATCATCACCATATATAGATAGATCCGTTATGGACAGGGGTTCTGCAGAAAAGTTATACATTCAATCTTGGAAATTGCATCGACAAAAACCATGTATGATCCTGGTTATTAAAATATAACACACAAGATCCTATGAATATAAGTGTTATAATCTGAGACTAATTTAATAACTGAAAAGGCAAGATATTTGTTGCCTACAACTATATGAATTAATCCCTTCTCTAACCATGTAACAGTAACATTGCTTTTATTCATAGACATTCCTACCTCTTGGTGCGGAAGAACCCAAAGCGCAGCATTTCAATTTGGGAGGCCTCCTCACCTCCGACGCAATCCTACCTCGGGTAGACCCCAAATCTGGTGCCCTCAGATGAGAGTGAGGCATTTGAGAACAAACCCAGTTTGGAGCACACTTCAAAGCCATTAGAAACACCAACAAGGAGCCAGCCTGAAACCAACTAACACACCATGAAAACACAGTCACGGAAACAAAGAAACAAAGTTTGGTGGTGGTGGTGTTGGTGAAACACAGAAAGACAACGTCAAAGGAGGTGGATGAGAAATGCCGGTTAAGAAGTAGGGACTCCACGACACAAACACACTCAAAAGAGACACCGACTTCCCCCACTGTGTGTTTCAAACGTACGCCGTGTAGTACTCTTCCCAAAAGACACCGGCTTTTTCCTTCTCCTAAGACTAGATAAAGAGGGAGGGAAACAACAGGTAGGTAGAACAGCAAAGTTGGCTAAACCCTTTCCTCAAATTCGAAAGTGTTTGACGTCAAACAAAGAAAATCCTATCCTTGTGCTATCAATGGGAAACTTTGTCTCTTCTCTGTCTTCCATGGGTGCTCCTTGAACTGGTATATAAGTGCACCCACGTTTGCCTTCCAAATTCCGACAGTAAAATCCTTACCTGCTCAACCCATTTTGGTACCATCAAAATAAAACAACATGACTTATCTATTTTATTAGGTAATTTTGGAAAATAATTTTATCTTAAGTAACATCATTTTGCAAATCATTAATAATAATAATAACAGCAGTAATAATGATGATGATGATAATGAAGAATTGATGATGATTTTTAATAATTCGGATATTTTTATTAAAAATTTTAGAATAAATTATTGAAAATTGTAAAACATTAATTATATACCCGTAATTATAAATCTTTATATATTTTAATAGTAATAACAGTTTTTATTAATTTGAGTTCAATTTAATTTTTTCTCGAATATTTTGAGATAACATTGTTTAAGATTATAAATCATTGTTTGTCTTAATGGTAATAACGCCTTTACTAATTCAAGTTGAAGTACATTAGATAAGTTCATATTATTTAAGATTGCAGACCATGATGCATATGGTCAACTTATTAGATCAACTTATTATATAAACGAAAAAATATAACTTGTATATTTTGTTAGGTAATATGGAATAGAATTTTATTTTAAGTAGCATCATTTTGCAAATTGTTATATATAATGATCTTACTCATTTGAGTTCAAGCAATTTTCTTTAAAAGTTTTAGGATAAATTATTTAAAATTATAAAATATTATATGCTAGTAATTGTAAATCTTTATGTATTTTAACTGTAATAACAATCTATATTGATTTGAATTTAAATTATTTTTTCTTGAATATTCGGAATAATATTCTTCTATATCATGAATTATTATATACTCTAACAGTAATAACGACTTTACTAATTCGAGATGAAGTAATTTGAAGATATATAATCAGTTCACATTATTTAGAATTTTAAACCATGATGTGTATGGTGAACTCTTTATATAAACTTATCATATAAATGTAAAAAACAAGACTCATATGTTTTTAGGTAATTTGAAAAATAATTTTATTTTAGGTAACATATCAAATCATTATATATAATGACATTCCTAGTTTGAGTTCTGGCAATCTTCCTCAAAAGTTTCAAGATAATTTATTTAAAATTGTAAAAGATTACATATAATTATAAATCTTTACAAATTCGAGTTCAACTTAATTTTTATGAATATTTGGAATAATATTTTTTTAACATCGGGAATCATTATATACCCTAATGGTAGTAATAATTTTACTAATTCGAGTGGAAGTAATTTTTTTCGGAGATGTTAAGTAATTTTACATTATTTAGGATGGTAAATCATTACGTATCTTAACTAAAGATCTTACTAATAGACATTCTAACTTATTTTTTCTGAATATTGTAGGTAACATTCGTTAAGATCATAAATCGTTATATATCCCTGCTTGATCTGGAACCTAATGATCATGGTGTTTGGTTCCACTCTTTATGGAAACTCCCCACTCCTCCGAAAGTTCAATGTTTCATATGACTGGCTATCCTTGATTCTTTTCCATCCAAATGCTTCTTTGCCTCGAGAGCTGTTAATCTGTATACGGAACAGCTTCTTTGTTCTTGGTGTAACTTTACGGACGAATCTTGTTCCCACTTGCTTGTCACTTGTCCTCTCTCTTGGTTGGTTTGGGGCCTTATTCTGCAATGGTTTCTCATCCTTTCAATATGTTGGCTCTAACCTCATCATTGAATCCGACTCCAAAGTCTCTCTCGCATGGGAAACTGACACATCTCTGAGACCGTGGGAAATTTGGCAAATCTTCAACGAAATTGACGCGCTCTCTCACATGATTGCTAATATTAAGGTCATTCATGTTCCAAGAGAAGGCAACTTCCTTGCTGATTCACTAGCAAAGACCATCCATGTTCAGTGCACCTTGGTAATGACTTGCTGTGTTTGCTGCATTTTTCCTTGGGACATACACAAATTTACTTTTGTGTTGATGATGTGATGCCTCTCTTCTTCATGACTCATTCACTTTTCTTTCAATGCGCTTTGATTTCCCCTGCTGAATTATGAGGTGTGCTGATATTGGTGTGATCCTTTCTCTACTCATGGACCCTGCTGTGTTCTTCCTCTGCTGTTTCTTTCCGAGTTAACTACAACATGATGAATTTGTCTACTGTCAGATTGGATCATTCATGTTTTCAGCTTCATGTGGCTTCTGCTCCTGCTGTTTTTCCCCGAGCTTAGTGCTTCCAAGAGTTTTGTGCTTCCAGATTCTTTGTGCCTAATGCATTTCTGCTTATGAAATGATGATGTGTTGCCTTCCCTTTGCTGCTACGCTGCTATGTTCTGTTAATGCTCTGTTTTGGATACCATTTCCCTTGTTTATGTGGTCTTTATTTTCTGTGTTTTCTGCTTCTCAACCTTGTAATTCCTGGCTACCCTATCCTCCAAGGATAGGTAGCAATCTTTTATNAAAAAAAAATAAATTTGTCTTTCCTAGCCTGTTTTCCTGGGTCCTCTTTGCCTTGAGCGGCTTTGCTCTCTTGGCTGAGCAAAGAAAAAAAAGCAATAAAGAAATTTTATCCAGACATCCATTAAACATAAGTCAAGCAATCCAAGAACAGAATAGAGAGATGGAACATTCCAACGCCAGATTCCAGAACAAAAAAAAGGCAGCTCTAACACAAATAGTAGCAGAAGACAGAAAAGAGAAGGCACCATGTGGGATAGCATACAATCACACCATGAATCATGCTTAACGTAATTACCAGAAGATACAATCTAAGACACTAACAACACCATAAAAGATTGTTGTTGGATCAACTTCGGCATCCCTTATTACATCTCTTCGATATACCATGTGATCCAGTCCATTTTACCAAACGGATCATCAAATTAGTACCCAAATTTGAAACAGGAAAAAACAAACCAAAGGCTGGTGATGCAGAACAATAATATTTTCGGATCTCTCCAAAAATAGCGCATCCTAGTAATTCTATCCTCGACAATGTAGCGTTCTGTTTTCATTACTGTCATGTAGAGATAAGAGTCCTGAGTAATGCCACGATCAGAAATCTTAGATTGAAGGTAAGTGAAAGAAGACGCTACCCGTTCATTCTCGAGGGAAAATCTTGAGATGATTCCAACTGAAGATAGCAGCTCTACATCAGTAGGATGTCTAATGAGACTAGACATGAAAGAGACATAAGCAGTTAAATCTTTGGAGCATCCAGTAGAACACTGCTCAAAGGCCATGCCATTAACAAGGATGGCGAGGAAGAGATCATTGATGGTTACAGGTGGGATTTCAAGCACTCCATCCTTGAAATGGATATCCGTGAAGCTGTAGGCTCTTTTTGGCCTGAACTCTATACCTGACTTCTGGAGTCTCCGTGCACTTTGTAAATAAACTTTAACTTGATCGGCTGTCTTTGAGGTTGATGGTTTGTGCTGAATAGAGGGGTGATGTTCCTTTTGCTTTGAGCTGGCAGGTGTTTTTAGATGGGAGACGCCCCTTCTCGTGATGTAATTGAGTACTAGCCCTAAGGAGATTGGATTTGAGAGGATCATTGCTTTCAAAGGGGTAGTTTTGAAAAACAAAGACAGTGAATTGGTCGAAGGATTTGATGGGCGGATAGTCTCGAGAAGCAAGTGAAGTAAATGTGTGGGTGATTCCAAATGGTTGACGATGAAATCCATGGATCGAGGGAAGGCTAAATCGATAAATTTCAAGGCCATAGTCGGTACAGAAACGGTTGCTGTAGCTTCTTCACTCTTGGATAAATCAAACAACTTTTCCAGAACAAGGAAAGGAATTTGGTTCTCTAGCAGGAGCAAGTCTCGAACCAAAATAGGGATCTGCCATGGTTCAATGGGGAAAATCCCATCTTCAGATTCCTTACCCCTACCAAAATGGTGTAACACCTCCATTACGAAGCATCCGTCAACTAACATCATTTCAACGAATTCAGAGCTGCACATCGAAATATCCTCGGAGTAGCATCGTCTAGTACGCGACTCAAGTGTCATCATCTGTCGTACATAGAAACATAAATCGTTGCCTTGGTTTCTTGTGCGAGACAGAAATTTTTGCAAGAAAAAATACTTGTACTTGTTAAGTGGAAGGTCTTTATCCCTATGATAAGGGCCAATAGAAACCAACTCAGGTTTCTGGATACAGGGAGAAGAGCTACTATCTTCATGTTGATTGACTTGTTCCCAGACGTTCACAATTGACTTTCCCTCTTTCTTCTCTTCTGTTTTGCTCACTTGCTCTGGATGCCCTAGCTTGCCACTCTCTTCTCTTTCTTGGATGCGCATCATTCCCATCGCCGGTTATCTCTATTGCCCTCTTGTCATCACCTTCGAGAGAAACAGACTCGAACCCTGTACTAAAAAATAAATTATCAGAATGAATCGAATCAAAATAAGTTGTAGAAACCAATTCAGATCCCTGAAATCCTAAAGATGCATAGACACGGGCTATTACTAAGTGTATCTTCAGGTGGACGGACTTGTTTCTCCCCAAACTCACACTTTGGTTGATTATATGACCAGTCGAACAAGGGCCAGGGCAGGACCAACTCCGGGACATACTCGTCGAATATCTTTTTCCGAATATCTGCATAAATCCCATCGCTCTTTACCTCTGTTGGGCTCTTGTCATCGCCTTCGCCTTTGAGGCAACCAGAGCCTGTTTTTTTTATATTCCCTTGCTTCTCTTCAACAACAATGGGGCTCACGCTCATCAGCTCCGCATGCCCTACTTTCTTTCTTAGTGTACTTACTAGCCCAGCTGCATCAATCCCATCGCCCACTACCTCCACTTGGCTTTTGTCCGGACATCGAGAGCACAGACTCAACCCTGCACTCAAAAAAAAAAAAAATCAGCACATATTTTCTCCATCATCGAATCAACTTAACATGATTTCAGGTTCCTAGTACCTGGAAAACCACATGCCGTTCTCAAGGCCTTTGAGCGGGACTTCTCGTCATTCAGAGCTACCTTGACTACCAGCTTTGACTGCAAAATCAGCAAATCTTAGAAAAGAAAATTCAATTCAACATAAAATTCAATCGTTTCTTTATAATTCATGATTAATTTCATACCTTCATGGTGTTGTTAAGAGCAAAATGATCGGGAAGGAAAGATATTCGGAGAAAGAAGCCGGCGGGGAACTAAGTTGACTTAAATGAACTAACTTTTTATTTTATATAACAAAAGTCTTGTTGGGCCTGGGCCTTTTCTAACTGGTTGCATTAGCTACCAGGCCAGTAGGTAGGTCGATTCCTCTATGTAAGAAAACTACTGTTAAACTATGTTTTAGGAAATATAATTAATTACTAAGACTAAATCCTTATGTACCAAGGACCTATCCATATTTTTCTACTAATATTCCTATTCATATTACTATAAGATATGAAAAATACAATAATACCCCAAAGTAATTTAAAGATTTTTTTACACACTCCATTAACAATTAGATGATTTTTTATTGAATATTTACTTATTTCGTAAAGTGTGATACTATAACTAATAAACACACATATGACAAAAGGTTTGAAATGAAGAAATATCCATATGTAAAATTCAATTCAAATAAATTATGTTAATTTCATCTAATTTTAAAAATTGAGTAAAAAAAAATTTCGATTAACTCCTTGATTTGATTCTTTTTTTTTTCTTCAAATATTATAGGAAGGACTGCCATCATTGAATAGATTAAGCATCACCAAGCTATGGAATCCAAAATATATAACCAAATTATGTAAGGAACTTGGGTTTGTGAATGACTTGAACAACAGAAGGCTTTCGTACAAAAAGAATATTTTACTAATAATAATTCTTAATTATACAAATCTACAACAAAAAAAGGGTTTATTTTGCCTCAATCCCAACTTGTTCCCTTTCCTAATAAACAACATAATCAATGGAAAAGAATGGTTATGGAATATAGGGAAAACGTGCCCTCGGAGAAGCTGACACACAAAGGGTCGTGAAGCATGTTCATAAGCGAGAAAATGTTGAGCCGATGGGGAAGTAAGTCATTGGAATCGGGGGGCTTTTCTTAGCTTTGCTTTCCTTCAATTTGGCTTCGCCACCAGCTTTAACTTGGGTCGATGTTCGTCGACTGTCTTCTCCCTCGGACGCAACCTTACTAGAATCAGAGAAGCAGCTGATCACGAAGCTAGGTAAGACAGCCATGGCCGAAACGTTGGACTGAATTAGCTTTGAAGAAAATATTCCTAGTTAGCAAGAGAAGAAAAGTACTAGTAGTAGTAGTGTTGGCTATGTTGTTGTTGGAGATAAACCCTCTCTCCGGATGTGGTCTCTCTATATAAGCATGAAGGTTGGCCTTGTGGCAGGCCAGGTACGGGGAACCTGGAAGGAAAGAGGAGAGACATTTTCCAGCATGTGTCGTGGGGAAACACCTAAAGAGGAGGATTGGGTGATTCGGGACGATCAGGGTAGCTTTCAGGTTACTCTCTGATGCCTTCTTGGAAAGAAGTGAACCAAGTGTTTCAATGGGCCGCCAAGGGATGACTAGGTCATGTTGAAAATTCAAACAGATGAGCTCACGCTGTTGACTCCTGAGAACTTAATAACTAAGTTTAGCACAATCTAGTGATATGGTTTCAATATTTACATAGAAATAGACGTTAGCCATCCACGTATATACGTATATATATTAATTAAAATATTTTTTTATTAGTGGAATTAAAATTTTAAATTTGAAAAAATAAAAATAAAAAATTCAATATTTGAAGGAGATGAAACTATAAAATTTTTAAAAAATAAAAATAAAATTTTAAAACAAAATAAGGATAAAATTATAAACTATGGAAACTTATGAGGGTCAGAACCTACCAACCCTTTCCCTTTGTTTTTAATTTCATATCTATGTGATGTTAGTGTGATGTAAATATAGAAAGTAAAAAATAATCTCATAATCTTATTATTATATTATATCAATATATTATTATTATTTTTTAATATGATATTTCAACGTATTACATAGTATAAAACCTTATATTAAAACTAATTTATCACTTCAATTTCAATATTTTTAAGTTTTTTAGGGGTTTTTTTTTATAAATTTTCTGTCCTCCATCTCTAAGGACCTTTCCATTCCTTTTTGGGTAATGCATTTGTTCCAAGCAAATGTTGATGGCCTTCTTAATATGGAAAGAAAATCTGGGGAAAAGAAAATGTCCCACATGGAGACAGCAATGCATTTTCATATTTAATTAGTACAGTTAATGTATTATAAGAGGATGGAAATAAGAGAAAGTGACTACTCATGTGGAATATGGCCTTAAATTTGTGGGAAAAAGGAAAAGCAAAGCTAAAGTATAATGGAATTAAAAGAAATATCAATTCCTTATCCTACAAAAATTGTTGATTATATGATGTTGCATAATACCCTTTGGGTCTGTGTGACTCTTTCCCACACTTCAAAAATCCATCCACATGTATTTCTTTTTATTTTTCCTTTGGCTTGAATACTACAGATGGAGAGAAAGTGGGTCCTCATTATAAATATTCACATGAAGATGCCCTTAAGTTGTATTAAAACTTCATTATATTCGACCAGTTTGACGGTTGAAATAATTTAATATATCGAATCAAGTAATTAAATAAATTTAAAATCAAACTAAATTAACCGAATTTATTTACGAAAAGAATGAAATGAGACATGAGAATCTTTGAGGACAAAGAATCCAAAAAAAAAGGACAAAAGAAGAAACAAGAGCAAAAATATGGAGGGGGAACAGTTTGGGGTGGGGGGACGGGGAGAGAGTTGGAAGGAGGAGAAGCATCGAAGGGAGTGAGAAATCCGTTAGGGATTGGTCCATGTTGCCAGAGACAGACTCCCCTGTTCTTAGTTTCTCTTGGTCACGACAAAAGACTCTCCTTGGACTCTGTCTTTTTTTTTTTTAGTTTTTTTTTTCTCTTATGCCCCCACCAAATCATTCCATTTCTGATTTCACTCCTTTTTTTTTTATTTAAATTTTCTCTTAGTCAATCCTCACATTGCCTTTTTTTTTTCCTTTATTTCATTTTCAATTTCATTTAAAACATGGTCAATCTACCCCTTTCTCTCTTTTTCTCTTCGAATAATTTAGACCGGTCAATCAAAAGTACAAACAAAACAAACTGAAGAAAAAAAATCCCTCAATTTGCGTAGCTGTGTTAGAAACTCCAACTGTTTTTGTCTCGTGTGTCTGAAAAATAAGACAATATTACTTAGAAAATTGAAGTGAAAAATACATCTAAAAATCCCATAATTGTCCGAATGATTGAGCTCATGGATTGTTGGTCCAAACTTTTCCTCACCAAAAGTTGTTTAGACAATTCAAATTCTATCGATAATTGAATTAATCGAAGTTTTTAAACTCACGAGTCAAAATTTACTCAAATCAAAAGGTTTTGATAACATCATAAGCTTAATAAAATTAAAATATTTAAATAAATATAATTAAATATAGTATTTTAAAATTAAATAAATAAAATTAATTGATTTAAATTTTAAAAAAAAGGAAAAAAAAGTGGAAAAGACAAAACAAAGAAGCGATGGTAAAGCGAGGGGGGAGGGTTTACTGGACCTGTCTGAAGCATCAACAAAAGCCGCGCCAGATTGCGTGTATCTCGTCCCTCTCTTTCTTTCCTTCGGCACGCTGCCCAACAAATATATTTTTATCGGAAGACAATAATACCCCTCCCTCGCGCTATTGCTATTCCACTTTCTGGATGTTTGGACATTTTCATTTTTTTCTTCATTCGCCATTTTCTCATATCGAAATAACCGCTCGCTGATATTTGCGGAATTAAGGAGTGGAAACAGGGAAAAAAACGACAATGTCCAGATCATCATCGGCGTCCATGACGACGCCGTTTCCTGCTATCAAGCCGGAGGCTTACAAGCACAGTCCTGTTCACTACGCCGTCGTCTTGGGGGATCACACGACTCTGACTCGACTGGTTTCCACTCTACCCAAGCTGGCCGATCCTGCTCAGATCCACTCCGAGTGCGACTCGTTGAGTCAAGAGCGCGTAGCTGACCAAATCTCTGCTGTTCTGGACCGTCGTGACGTCCCCTTCCGTGAAACTCCTCTCCACCTAGCAGTCCGCCTCAACGACGCTGTAGCGGCTAGAACACTTGCAGTTGCTGGGGCTGACGTGTCGCTCCAGAACGCTGCGGGCTGGAATCCGCTCCAGGAAGCTCTGTGTCGCCGAAGCTCCGACATTGCGTTGGTTCTGCTAAAACTCCACCACCGCTCCGCCTGGAGCAAGTGGCGCCGTCGTTTACCTCGCGTAATTGCCGTCCTCCGCCGAATGCGGGACTTTTACATGGAAATCTCCTTCCACTTCGAAAGCTCGGTAATTCCATTTGTCGGAAAAATCGCACCTTCCGATACGTACAAGATCTGGAAACGAGACGGTAATCTCCGAGCGGATACTTCATTAGCAGGCTTCGACGGCTTGAAAATCCAACGGGCTGATCAAAGCTTTCTCTTTCTCGGCGACGGCGATCACGTCCACAATATTCCTTGCGGCTCATTGCTAGTCCTCAACCGCGACGATCGCAAAATCTTCGACGCATTCGAAAACGCCGGAGCTCCTATGAGTGAATCCGACATTGCCGGCTTTTGTTCCCAAACGAGCGTGTACCGACCGGGAATGGACGTAACCAGAGCGGAACTCGTGGGAAGAACTAACTGGAGACGCCAAGAGAAAACCGAGAGCGTCGGTGAATGGAAAGCTAAAGTTTACGAAGTACATAACGTGATTTTCAGCTTCAGGTCACGAAAAGTCGCGAGTTCCGAAAACGACTTCGCGGGAAGTGAACAGGTGTTACCTTTAGAGCTTGACGAAGACGACGACGGTTTTTTAGTTTGCGAGAATCCGAATTTCGCTATGCCTGATAGGAGAAGGCATAGTAGCTTCGTCAGAGAGGAGAGGGAGTGGATTTCGGTCGGGAGGAAGAGTGTGGACGTTTTTCCTTCTTCAGCTGCGGCGGCTGTTCCTCCTCGAAGATCGACAACTTTCGTACCGACGACAACGACCACAACGGTGGTGCCGCCTCCGCAAACTAAGGAGAAAGAGTACGTGAGGAGTTTACGGCCGTCTGTTTGGTTAACGGAACAGTTCCCGTTGAAGACAGAAGAGCTGTTACCGTTACTTGACATTTTGGCGAATAAAGTGAAAGCTGTAAGGAGGATGCGAGAGTTGCTGACCACCAAGTTCCCGTCGGGGACATTTCCGGTCAAGGTAAGAAAAAGCGTTAATATTCTGAATTTATTTTTATTTATATTTAAAAAATGTGGGGTCCACGTGGGTGCCTGTCTGCTTAGCAGGGTGTCTCTTTTGGGTCTTTTGATGGTTTAGGCAAGCAAGGGAGCCTGACGTTTGCTTGAGCACCATGACAAAAGCAAAACTGTGCTCCCTTGTCCTCTGCTTTATTGTCGTTCCCTCTCTGATCAGTGGAGAAGTCTTAGGTCGGATTAGCGGACGTGGACTTCTCCCAGCGCTTCGTTCTAGATCGGACGGTGATTCCACCTCCCATCTCGCGGGACCCACATCATACGAGGTTTCTTTTTCACTTTCAGACGAAGGCTCGCCCCCCGTGGGGCCCTGTTTTTTTTTTTATCGTCTTCTGGTTAGGTAATGTTACGTCCGCCACGATCCGTCCACGCCGTCTGGACAGACCGTAGATGATGACGTGGCAGGATCATGGATGTTCAAGGGATCAGGCGGGAGTGGTTCAACCGTTAAACTGTCCTGTCCTGTCCCGTTTGAATTGTATAGAAATAGGAGTAAATCTCTTTCGCTTTTTGACTTTGGGGTGATTTTCAGACATGGTGGGGTCTTAATTGTTTGTTTGGTCGGGGCAGGTGGCGATTCCGGTCGTCCCTACGGTGAGGGTGGTGATAACCTTCACGAAATTCGTCGAGCTCCAACCAGCAGAACAGTTCTACACCCCGCTCTCGAGTCCTCGGCATTTTTCTTACGGCGGAGGAAGAGGCGGCGGCCAAGCGGAGGAGGACCAAAAACCGGAGACCCACAATTCGTTGTTGCCATCATCATCGTCGTCGTCATCGTGGTCGTCGACGGCCTGGTTGAGGCGAAGCAACAGTCAATCAGTGTCTGCCAGCAAGCAGCAGCAGCAGCAACAGCAACAGCGTAGTTCTTCTTCTTCTTCTTCTTCAATGGCACAACAAGCGGATCCTTTCGCTATTCCTAGTGGATATACCTGGACCACCGCCGACGACAAGTCCAGCAAGATGAAGAAGTCCAAGTCCACCAGGAAATCAAAGTGAAAATGATTTTCTCTATGTTAAATTTTGATTTGGGGTTTCAACTTGCAACATTTTACAGTGTAGATATAAAATTCCTGATGGAGAATTTGGCACACAATTTTGTTTTAATTGCAGAAAATCCTTACTTTTGATCAATGGCAATGGGTTCTTTGTAGGATTCAATCATATCATTGCTGGTAAACAGGGACTAAGCCATAGCTAGGGTCTGGCATTCTTGACCACTAAAATTTGAGGGTACATGCAGAGACAGAGCATGAATAACCATTAATAAAACTTTAAGGTACAATAGAGATGCAGGCATGAAGTAACTCGTTGAAAAACATTTACCCACATGTTAAAACATGTAACCATCAGTCTATAGGACTTGGGGGTACATAGTACACACACAGCTAGCCCTGACTATGAAAATACTGAAAAGATCGCAGATTGACATGGTGTTTAGAGGAGTTTAAATGATGAATGTAGGTTAAGTCTCTCCTACTGTTTGGAAGCAATCATCACTGCATCAGTGCTTGTGACTGTTGGCAGCATGTTGCCAATGAGGTGAATTAAACTTTACCCTCTGGAGAAACAAACAGGTTGCTCAATCTTCATAATCCCAGCGTTCCTTTTGGTATTCACACCCTGTTTGCTTCAACCAGGAAAAGAGTTTACGGCAGTTTAAGAACATTCGTGCTGGTATATTTGTTTTGGTACATGGAAGGGCGTTTTGGTAAAGTTAAAAGGATTAATGCTGCAGATATGAGCTAGCTTTTACCTGGCGCGGGATTGCATAGCTACACTATTAGTCAGCCGCCCCCTATGTATAAAATTAGAAGGACATCTTCAAAGATGGACCATTCATATGTAGTAATTGTGAAGTCGAGGTCCCATAACTTGGATCTTGTTTCGTGTTAATGTCTATGTTTTGCTTGTAAGAAACTTTGTTTCCTCTTACTTTTGTAGCAGGTTCTTTCTGCCTCTTTTAGATGGTGTAATAATTTGGATCAGATATATTGTCGCCTTGTTGGTATAATACAACATTCTGTTGCAACTGGACAGGATGGAAGTGCCACCATGTCTGCAACATCATAACTAGCATGTTTTGATTGAATCACCTGATCTCCTCCTCCCCCCCCCCCCCCGTAAACAGATATAGCCTGCTGTTTTACAACTTAGTTAACATTAGAAACTAAACTAAATTCCTGCTGAGACGATATTGTACTTAGAAGAACAGTTATACTTAAGCTTGAGCCAAGTTTTTGCAAATGGAACCTTACAGTTACAGTCCTTCTTGGAGGCTGCTCATCTGGCTCTATTTTATGCCTCAACAGAGAGGACATGAGAAGAGCCAAGTTTTCTGGGATTGAATCAATGTTTGTGTTTATCTCAAAAGCTTAAAGGAAGGGAGAGCCGTGGTGGTGGGGAGAGTTGTTCGAGCCCAATCAGGTTCATTGTGAGCTGTCCCAAACGATGTCTGCAGGCAAGAGACAGGTAACTTTAACTTTTAAACCATGATAATTTAAGTCTTCACCATTGTCTCCTTGCCTTACATAGTTTCCATCTCTGCTTAGATCTAACCAGGCAGCTCTCATCAAAGAATAATAAATGATTAATAAAGACGATATCACCATGCAAACACATTAGCAGTAGGTCTCCTCAGCTGTTATCTATGTTATACAGACTCAAGATAGGATGTTGGATACTGAGTATATGTCCAATACAGATACGAAATATCAAAGTATCATATTCGTATGAATAATGAAATATTCTAAAAATGTCGAACATGGAAACATCGAAAGAAGGTGAAAATTGTTGTACCATAGGTATTGCAATATCTAGTCACAATATGAGCAGATGATGCCTGATGACTAGAGAAGATGGCAAACGAAATTGCTTTAGCCTTTTGGTGATGGGATTTGGAAACAAGTGATTTGTCTAGTCCTTTTACAAGTGGGGGATGAAAATGGCATTAAAGACAACCCTTATCTATGTCTATATATCTTTTTTCTTTAACCTTCATGTGGGTCTTTGAGTCGGGTTTATGACTTGTGTTTCAGTGGGCTTACCTAACCTCAGTTTCTTGGCTATTTAACCTTGAAATGTATGTGGAATGCCACGTTTTGCTTTTGTATGATTTGTGGCAGGAGCAACCTGGCATATCCACAAGGAAAACGAATGGGAAAAGCAGCCAAAGCAGCTGCTTTGAGGGTATCCAAGGGCATGAACACTGGTCAAGAATAAAGCCAATGGAAAAAAGCTGCATTCAGTAAAAGCCAAACCAGCTGCTTGGACGGCTGCCCAGAGAAAGCAAGAGAAAACAAAGAGTTTAAACTTACTGACAAAGGATTCTATGTAATTAATCATTGGATTATGAATTATCAAGGTCGTTTTAAGTTGTAAGTTATGAATCTGCAACAACAACATTTCAACTCAATTCAGATTCCTGGGTGTTGGCAGCTTCCAGTGACTTTGTTTATGGTGTTCAAATTTGAGGTGTTTGAGGAATACTTTAAAGGGAAAGATACCTCATTCAATGTTTTTATTTTCAACTACAAGAATCTAGCAAGTGGCAATCATCAGATATTTCAATGGCAATATGGGGTATGGACTGTCCTTGGCTGTAATAATTAGGTAGAAAATGAACATATGATGCCTGTCTAGGAAAAGATGGCGTGGAATATCATTGTTAATTATTATTATTACTACTTATTTGTAATAGAAAAAAAAAAGGGATGAAGATGCTAAAAGGAGTTTGCTTCAGATGATGGGAAACAAATGAGTTGGCAAGTCCTTTAAAAAAAGGGTCAATATGGGATCAAAGCCAACCCATCTACATGTGGTCCTTTCTTTATTAAGTTTTTAAAGGTGCTTGAGCAGAGAAAAACTCATTATTGTTCATTCTGCTGCTTCTGTTATCAAACTTCTCAGGCAACAACGGCCCTTTTGTTAACCATCACCAGGTACTCTCTCTATCAAAAACCCTTCTCTTGTTTTTCTGCTATCGATAACAGATGCTCAAGTCTCATTTCTTCTGTTCTTTGGATCTTTTTCTTAGCCTTACATAGGGAGGATATGTATAGTCTGACTGCTTCTGCAGATTCTTGTTCTAGTAGGCATAACTTAAGATTCTCTTACTGCATGTACTGTTTTCAAGCTATGTTTCCTAGTCAAGTTTAGATTGTTGCCAAAGTATAATATGCATGAAAAGAATGAGAAACTTTCCAACAAGGGATCTATGCAATCATCTGAGAGGCATATATCCACTAACTGGATTTGAAGTTCTAAGCTTGACAGCCTTTCTTTTCTGCTTTCTGATCATTGGTATTGGTTTTCGTGAACTTGTTTTTGCTTAGACTTTGGGAAAAAGATACGAAGGGTTTCTATGGCGAGTGATGCACCAAGCTGGGCTGATCAATGGGGTGCTGGAGGAATCGGTGCCATGGAAGATGAGGATGCTACTGCCAAGAAAGAGAACGGCAGCAAGAAGAAATCCGAAGGAAAAGGTGGGTTCAATAAGGCCAAAACAGCAGCTTTGATGGGAGCCAAGAAATTCAAGCTTCGGGTATCCAAGAGCATAACATGGGTCAAGAACAAATGCCAGAAAAAGGGTTCCTCCAAATGAATATGAAAACATCCACTAGACCAGAATTTTGTCAGAAATTGTTTGATTGTAGCCCACGATTTGAAAACAGCTTAATTAGTAGAGGTCCTAGATGCGTTTCTCATTTATTTTTTGAGGGAATTACATTCTCGCATTTATGGCACTTTTAAGCATTGGAAAGTTTCTTGAGCATCTGTCACGGATAGATCCATGGAGCTATCCAAACCAGTCCCCACTCTTGAAAATGGCTGGATAGCAAAGTATGGTAGTTCCATGGAGCTGCCTAAACCAGTCCCCACTCTTGAAAATGGCTGTGTAACAAACTATGGTAGATCCCCGGAGCTACCCAAACCAGTCCCCACTCTTGAAAAGGGCTGGATAACAAAATATGGTAGCTCCATGGAACAACCCCAAACAGTCCCCACTCTTGAAAATGGCTGGATAACAATTTTGCCAGGTAGAGGAGTCACATCGAACAACTGCTGATTTATCTCTTTACCTCACAACTTGTGCTGATTTGAGCTGTAATGCTCCTCTTTACCCTAACAAATTACTCTAAAAAACATATACCGCATGCTTTTCTTATGTTATCACCACTTTATAAGCTAAAAATGTTGGCATCAAGATGCAACATTTACCATTAATCAAGATATCATGATTAAAACCATAAAAATATAATTGAAAATCACTGATTGAATTAATTTCAGCCATTGAATTCATAGAAAATAAAATTCCAAGTTCAGACCGTTGGAAACTGTCATTGTCATGAAACCGAGCATCTTAAGAGGCGCCACCAAGAGAATTTACACCTTTTCTTTCAGCTATTTACATAGATTGATATCATCATTATGCTAAAAGTAAAGGCGAACCAAATGTGTTCTCTCCACTGTAAGTCATATAAAGAAAACCATCTTCATCCTTGTTTTCCTCATACATTGCAGACATCAAGGCAGCTGCAACCAATAAAAAACATAGGAAAATGCCTTAGAAACATAACAACGAATTTTAATAGGTTTCAACTCTTAAAGCTAACATATTATCACTAACCAGTAGGAGGGAGAGTGTTCTTAACAAAGACAAATATAGCTTTCTCAGCACTAAGCTTAATCCTTTTCCGGACAACATAAACAAATTGCCCCACAGTCAAATCAGCAGGAACAAGATACCTGAAGCCATAATGAAAGAAGAAAATTAAGAAAAAACAGTGACCAGTCTAATTGTAGGATATCTTGTTCAATTCTCATATATTTATTGCAGTCAACTGTGCTACAAACGAAAGTTTACTTTAATAAGGGCAAATGCTACTAACTTCTTTTTATCAATGTCAGGAATGTCACTTCTTTCAGCCTTCTCCACAATAACCTGCACAGTCACCCATTAGCATAGAAGAATATTAAAAGACAATACAGGATCAAAATGTTTGGTAGAAATGGCAGATAGTAACTAAAATAGTCTTACAGGAATTCTGTCTGGATACTTCTCCCTGATGCGAGAAGCTTCAGCCTGCCTCCTTTCTGAGAATTAGAAATTAAAAGAGAAACAAATTATTAGTTTAATCGGATCAGACAACAAGAGCAGCAGAGACAACAGCAAAGATAATGAGGATGCTGCAACTATATCCAAAGGAGGTGAGACAAATTACATCCATTCCCATTGATCATAAAAAAAAATGGGAAAGAGAGAGAGAGAGAGAGAGAGAGAGATATCCTCTGCTAAGCAATGTTGAGTGCTATACATGAAATGAATGCTACAAGCAACGACAAGACCAGTATTTCCAATTAAAGTTCATTACAAGCAATGGCAGAAATAACCTAGAAAAGCAAAACAAAGAAGATGCAGCAGAACATCGAATACAAACAAATTTAGACAACCGTATAGTGAACAGACAACTTTCATGATCCATGCTTCATGTTTTGCTCTTTTCAAAATTTGCAACAGCCCTAACCGAGAGCATGTTTTTCTCCATTAAAACAAACCACCTAACCAAGCCAATTTACAGAAATTTCAATGTATACAAACGATGTAACATCTCATGAATCCAACCAACAAAGAGTCATTCAGTCTAAAAATCCACCAATCAACTCCCCCCAATTCATCCAATGTTACATAAACAATACCAAATTTCTAATATTTCCATACAATATCACACATCAGGATAGCAGATTCTGAATAAAAATCTACAAAACAAAGACCATATACTTAAACCAAAAACGATAAGACAAAGAATACCCAAATTAACTTTTAATCAAACAATAAATCAATCAAGCAAATTTTTTAACAAAATTCTAAAAAGGAAAAAAAGAGACAAATAAACAGAAAAGAAAAATAAGGGATCAATGAAACGAACCCAAAGGATGTTCAAGCTTGAAGGAACTTTTGGCCATTTGCAAGACTCGATCACTGATTATCCACTGCGAATTTCAAACATCGAAACATCACCAAAAATTCAATCTTTTATAAATCAGAGAGAAGGAAAAGCCGAAAACATGCATGAAAGTAAAAAGCTTGGCGAAAACAACATCAGAAAACATACCCGGCACCGGAAACAACAAGCGAGGGGCTTGAAGAATTTGGGGTTTCAATTCAAAAAGAACCCAATGGATCGAGTGACCAAAAGGGTCGGAATCAAACTAAGCAATGTACCAAAAGACTTCGACTTTATAAAAGAAAAGGGGAGATTTTTGAGGCAAGAAGGAAACTTTTTTTCAGGGTTTGCTTGAATTCGAGGCCAACACGAAACTAAAGCTTAGCGGAATTAATGTTGAATTTTCTAAATAGATTCTTTTATTTATCTTTGTTTCCCGACGGGATTGCCCCGGGCACAAGGAATCTAATCCGCACGGGAAAGCTTATGAAACGCTGCCGTTTTGTTAATTTTGGTTGAAGGAAGTTAGTATTCCAAGTGGGCTGGCTGGCTGGCATGAACAATAAATGGATTGGGTTAGTGTTATTCATGGGCTCACTTGCAAACAAAGATCATTCATCCAACGATTGTGAAAGTTGTCAAAATAAAGGTGTGAGGTAAAGTAATGGGTGTGAAACAACTTGGGGGAGGTTTGGTTGGAAACTTTTAGCTAGCACCAATGAGAATCCATGGTTTGGGGCAAGCTAGCTAGCCTCTAATAACTTGAACTACAAAGATGCAAAACGTTCTTCTATCGAAGTGAAGTGATGATATATCTAAATGAATGTGACACTAGATATAAATGATAGTGAAGAAATGGTTGAAACATCAATTTTACTTTTTGACTTAATTATTTTATATAAAATTTATATTTGATGTATTGTCGGCAGATAAATCTATACATTATCACTTAATCATATAGTATCATCGGATATATATATATAAGTTTTTTTTTTGTTTTGTTAACTTCCCACTATTCTTTCTCATTGTATTGGTTCAAGTTCAACTTGTGATTAAAGTAGGTAAAATGTCTTTAGCTACACTTAGTAAAGGCCTTAGTTTGGTTAATATAAAAAATATCTTTGAATGTGAACAAACTTTTAGTTGAAATAGCATGCTAATCTCCTCTCTTTCTTTTCTTCTAGATCTTCAAATGTTATATGAAAATCGGTTCCTTATTATATGAAATCTTTGAAAGCATACATGAGGGTCTAAATCCGAGCAGTAAAGAGGGTGTCAAAATTCACAGCTTTGAAGTGTAGACAACAGACCCTTTTTTTGGGTTCTGCTTTTAAGGACAAGAGATTTGGTTAGAGGTTTTGATGCCTGATGCTACTGTATCCATGTTCAGTCAAGAGCATACACCTAATAAAGGGCAAACCACAAGGAATAAGACAAATAGCGCTTAGCCTGCTGAGTCTTGCATATCTCTCTCTTGTATGAGTGCAGATGCAAGAGATGGGTTCCGGTTCCCATCGAGCACAAAGATAGAAGATCTTGGAGGGCAACAGCATGCATTAAGTAGGAGGAGACAGCCTGCAGATACCGAGGAGTTTTGCAAGGGCCACAGAGATTCAGCTACTGGTCCATTAGGTGAACTCCATTTAAGAGCCTTCTGGTCGGGGGTCTACTGCAAGTAATCTCTCACTCTTTCAGAGCCTTTTGTGCGTGAAAGTCTTTAATTGGGGTCACGAACTGCCGAACATGGGTCAGTGCCATTCTGCGCCATCAACAGGAGATGATGAAATTGATCAGCGAGGGCATTGTGAGGAAACCACCATGTCAAGCTTGAAGAAAAGGTGCTTAACCATGGCCAAGGAACAAAGGTCGAGGTTTTACATATTAAGGAGGTGTGTTATTATGCTACTATGTTGGCAGAAGTACGGCAAGTATTGAATTTCTCTCTCTCTCTCTCTCTCTTATTATTTCTTTTCCAAGCCTGCTTCCGGCTTGCCCGGTTTGTTGTAATAACTGCGTTTCCATCATAAATTCTGTGCCGTGATCTTCAAGCATCAGTAATGCCAACTACTGTTCGTATATAGTTCCATGGAAAATCGCCAAAATCATGATGCATGGACGACTTTCACTCGTTAAATTTCTCTGCTTCTTGCATTGCAAACATGAAAGCTACTTCTTTGTATGTTCTCTTATCACAACCATGAAATTACTGCAATTTGTGCTAACCATAAACTTGAGTTCAAGCGTACTCCTGAGCTTATGAGAGAGCCCAGAGAAATTTATAGGCCTTACCTTTACCATAAGTAGATGCTGCCATGAAAACCAAGGAACCTGTTAAAAAGGGGGAAAAAAAGCACCAAGGCTAGGACCTAGGGTTTTCTGGTGGTGGGGTGGGGTGGGGGGTCAAGGATGATGAAGGAGAGATAGGACTATGTTGCAGGGATAGCACAAATTTTTGCAGAGTTTTCACGTGAAAACAGTCATTAAAGTGGGGCTGATTTTTTGCTGTAAAAAGATGGGGAGAGATGCAGACATCAATTCACATGGGGAGAGGGACAGATCATTGAGGTGAGGGGAGGGGTAAGATACAGGGTTTCCTTTTGGTAGGACTTGGGGATCCATAAACAAGGGGTTTTCGCTTATTATCTTGTACTTGCAGCCTCCTTTCTATAGCTTATAGAAAAATTTTCTAACTTCATTTTTTGGTTTTTACTTTCCTGCCTTTGTCAATCCTTCCAACACAAAAAACTCTGTCGATTTATCATCTTAATCAACTTGGGAGGGCAAAAGAGAAGCACAACACTACTCACTGAGAACTAATTAGATAATAATATTTCCACCAAATTGTAGTGGTCTGGTAGGTAAGCATACCATCAAACATGACATGATTTATTAGCAAAAACTATTGTTGTATATGGGATCCAGTAAGTGGTGGTAGCCAACCCAATGCATCATGCACAATTGAAAAAAAAAATCAGAATATATCTCATGTATTTTCTGATTTTTCCATTTTTATATATGTACATAGTATTAATGGACATGTAACTGGTGTTTTCTTTGGCCCTCTTAGGGTTCAAGATTCTAACTTAGTGACATTAAAAAAAGCAGTTTAATTATTTACTTTTTCATCGTGGTTTGATATGAAAATAATTGATTATCGAGTCCAACTCTAAGGTTACATTATCTTGAATAAGGGAAGAAAAGCTTCAGCCATGATAGTGCGTGACACATTTTTAATAAAGTTGATGGTCCGTGAAACTAATGTTTTTGCAGACTCTCTAGTTGAATTCAACTTGGAAAGGATTGAGATATTTTCTGCATGATGGTACATGGTGGTTGTGTTGTTGTAACAGTTCTCTCTTTGGCCATATACTCTTTAGCATTTCTCTTATATCTTTGTACCAGTGATGGAAAAATTGGATTCAGAGAATCAAAAAAGAGGTAGATGAAACTCGTACAGAGAGTTGGATTTGGGTGGACTGTTCGATTACTTGTGCAGTAAACATGATCTAATTTCTTTTTGACTCTTGGGGTTTCTGCAGAAGGCTTTGTTTCATCCTTGTTCTTTCTCAACCGGCACTGCTTTTATTAGGGGAACCTGCCTTCAAGCATATTCACCATTGTAGAACATGGGTTCTGTCAGAAACAAAGATGAGTGCACTGCACATCCAACCCTAATGGCTACCCTGATTGGCTGAGTCCATTCCTAGAGATCAATAATTTAAAACTTTTAGGGGCCCATGGGGTCAGTCAATCTTCAGGTTGTGCCTCACCCCATACTTCCTCTTTTCTTTCTTTTTTTTTTTTTTTGTTTATACATATAGCCAAAGATTTTCTCTTATACATACCAATGAGAGTATAACAAAAGAAATGCCACCTAATTTCCATGTTACATATGTAAACTTCATGCATTTACATTGAACTCTTTTGCTGTTCGTACAACAAAAAGAACCCCAAAACAATGGCCGTTGCAGGTGAGATTGGGATACAAGGAATATGATAATGGAGGAGAGTCAGTGTCTGTTTTGATATATATTATCAATTCCACTCAAGATTCTCCTTTACTTTGAGGGGAAAAAACAACTCGACACAAAACTAGATCTTTCCCTCCGGGAGTTTTTGTCCTGCATGAAATATGCTCCACAAACCTGGGTAATAAGCAGTGTTCCTATTTGTCTCACAGGGCAATGAATACTACTCATTTCTAGACCACTCTTTCTTGGTAATTGGTAGCTGCTTGACTCTGACCAAAAGCCTGAGTGACGTTAACCACAAGTTTGATGGCTTGAATGCCTTGATGCTATAATGCTAACTTAGCCCGTTGAAACGTCAAAGCCATATTGGCTGTTAGGCTTTGCGGCAGCTTGACCCGAAACCTACAATTTATAAACCACTAATAGCCTCATTACTGTTACTATATAATAAAAAAAAAACACCTGGTCGATGTTTTAACTTAGTTAATGATCAGCTTTGTGATTCCTTGTTTAAAGTTTGTTTTCAAAGGTCATTGAATGGATATATATGCTCAATCAAGATGAAGTAATGGACCACAGGTTTTAGTCTAAACACATACTCTATTTGTTAATCAAGGTCTAAAAGTCATAAAATCATATCATTATGCCCTCTAAATGATTAATTATGAAGTAAAACCGTAATTCATATGTTCACCTGCACACATACATATATCATTTAAGGATCATATGGTTCTTGTTGCAATATTAAATGCAAGTATTGTGTCCTTGCACATCATTCTTATGGGGTATATATCTAATATACTGTGCAAATTAAATTGATGCAGTTGGTTTTTTAAGTGCAAAAAATCTGGCTCCAGAGATTGTTTCGTAGAAGACCAGTTAAACAAAGGAAACCTAAAAATTAATTTCACCAACCCGAGGACTTTATTCCAAAAGCATTTTTTTTTTTATTTTTGTTTTTGAAATTCAAATTGTAGCTGGTGGCACCACACCAACATGCCCCTTCGACCTCATAAATACAAATTGAAAGCTCGAGGGTTTGTTTCAGTGAGCTTTCCCATTGTCTCTAGACTTTAAATTTAATATACCCACCTCCTTTTTGTTGTTGGGTTGGTGACAAATTCAATGCTAGCATTTTCAAGGCCACATCCATCTCTTTCTCTCCTTTCTCTCTAAGCTCCCCCCATCCCACCTCTCTCTCTCTCTCTTTATCTCTCTCTCATTCATTAAGATGAGAGAATCTCTCTGAGCAGCTTCTTCACTCTTGGCGAGAACATATCCTCTCTCCTACCCGTCTATTAATGTTTCTTCTTCCATGTCCAGGACGCTATTTTCATGTGTCTTTTTACTAATTTTGAGTCTCTGCTGTATTTGTTATGCATTTTCTATCAGGTGAAGGTATGGTTGCTCTATCATCTTTAGTTTTTGTAACCCAAGGATTGAATACAAAACGATCCCTTCATGTGTATTTTTTTTTATACCAATATGTTTAAACTCATACTATAGTTTTGTGCTGTGCTTCTTCTGCCATGGCATAAGCTCGAGGAAGATGGTGTGAGAGCATAGGGGGAAAGCATGGTAAAAAAGCACAGGAGTTTGCGATCGAGATATTGGTGCGGTTCAATCGGAAAGCACCACTCTAAAGGGTAGAGTTTTGTTATTTGATTGAGCCGTGCCAATATCACGTACAACTGCTCATGATTATGATTTTTCCCTTTCAATCCAAGTATCAGAAACAACTTCCCCAAGGTAATGTCCCCCTCTCGTTTCAACCAGCCTCAAACCATGCTCTTGATAATGGTAAATGATAAAGTTTCGCTGCAACCCTTTTTCCCATACTAATCATAATCTCCTGCTTTCTCTCTTTTGATTATATTAGAGATAAGTTGTATATGTATTGAGTGCAGAGTTGCATGCATGGTGGCTTGAAGAACCAGGCTAAGAATATACTAACATATTTCTGGACTTTTCAAGGTGTACTATCTGTTCTTGAGTTGCCATCAAACCTCAAAGGTCAACTTTTCATGCAGGGAAATTCCACCAAACCTGGTTGTAAACAGACAAAAGACCATGTCAAAATTATTGGGATGATCTTTTTTACTTAACTTTTCTTTTATTTTTTTAGTGGCTCCTGTTTTCCATATTTCTTGCTGCCCAAAAGGCAATGACACCATTTGTTGAATCCAGAGAAACTTTTTTGTGTGGTAGGTGAAGATAGATTCAATAAATATATGAAATTGAATTTTTATATGAATCAGTTACTTGTACGTAAAGGTCCACAACTTTTTTGACAAAATTGATATGGGTAGTTGACAGGATTCTATCTCCTTATGAAAGGCCTTCTTTATAACACACACACACCTCCAGATACATCTTTTTGTAAAGATACAAAAACAATTTGGATATCCTGATATGCCTGCACTTTCGTTTCCTGCCATGGGGGTGACCATTTCCAACAGCCATCGACGCATCCATCTGTGTATTTACTTAAAAGGGTTTTCTTCATTTGAATCACACAATTTAAAGACAATGTAAAATGGTGTAGGAATCATATAGAAATGGTCCAAGATTAGCCATAAATGAAACTAGCAACCTGATGCTCATGCAGTGTGACCTGCAGGTTCGCTGCTGCAGCCAGGCTGAGGACATCTAATGCTGAGGATGCATGCAAGTTTTTGGTATTGTAAATCAAGGGCAAAATTAATTCAAAACTAGGATCAAAAGGGTATATAATTATAAGTTTAGGCTCACTTTTGAGAGATATATATAGTATCTACTGATATAAAGAAAATCTCAACTCGTAGGGAAATGATTTACATCTGCAACAAGCCTGACTAAAGTTTCAACGATTCACTCTAACACACCTTGAAGATTCACATAATGTTGTTTCCATCGTGCCACACTAAGAAAGATCAAAATCCAAATGTGCAGCATGTATTTTGTAGAGTTTCTTTGATATAGGAAGCTTGGATTGCAGCATCTGGTAACTTACGCAAGCGTAACAATAGTTTTCTTCATCAGGTTTTTCTTAATCAGAGGCATGATTTTTGGGACCTATAAATGATTTAGGCAACTGTAAGGAAACACAAAGCAACGAGTGTATATATACATATATACTTTCTGAAAGAAGGAACTTGTAAATAGAAAGGAAAAAGTTCCCTACCATAGCCATTTTTATATTATTGGCTTCTCATCAGGTTTGTTAATTGATGTAAATTGTTGCAGTTAAAGCGCGCAAAGTGAGTGAAACAGTTTCCTATTTTGAGCATAAAATAAGAGCAACAGGGAAAACAAACTTGGCCAGTACCGGAGCATATTCCATGGCAGAATCAGGAAAGCCAGAAAAACATGTTATTTGGCTTTGTGGCTTACAGAAAACATCCTCATGGGAAAGGTGAAGGATATAATTAATCTTAAACACAAACACGCTTGCAGCGGAGTGAATGGAGGGTTGCCTGTGGGATTTCTTTGTTCACTTTAGCTTTGTTAGGTGTATCATCAGTGCAGCACTACAAGCACGAAAAAGTGGGTTATACATTTTTATAATGACAATTGCTTTAATCGGGTAAGAAAACTAAACCCATTATAGCTTGAAGGAGTCACGTCTTTATGCTTAGAGATTCATCAGTGGTTTAGTTTATCTGCCAATCTTTTGATTTCATAGGTATGAATGCAATATGCTGATACAAAACTGTGATGCCACTGTGCCTTTCTCATGGAATGAAGGAGAGAGAAGTCTTGAAGATAAATGTGTAATATATTGATTTTATTGAGTGAGGCAGCAAAATGATGCCAACAAAAATTACTACTACTATCATGGATCTCATATCACCATGGCAGAGAACTTGTAATGCAGCCCTCCCACCATTTTCAAAGAATGTGGTTGAGGCAGTTTTGTCTTCAATGTTCTTTCTTACTGCAGTTGGGGGGTTGGCATCCTCTGATGAAGTAGAGGGGTCCCCGGCAGGAAGGTGCCTCTCTTCGATTACTATAGTATGTTTCTACTATATATTACACATTCTTTACACCCATGAAATATGAGTGCAATATGAGTGTGGGAAAGGGAAAAAAATGAAGGGAAACAAAAAGCATCCCTATGCCTGCTCCCTTTGTATATATCTTTCCTCAGTTAGAAAGAACTGCTCGTTGTTTGCACAAAGTTTGTGCTCCATAAAGCATTCTTGTCCTCACCACAACGTTCATGAACTTCCATGATCCTCTCTACAGACCTGCAAATCCCGCTGCACCTCCAGTCAAAAGAAGCGACACAGATGTTACCAGCTTGAGCTTTCCATTCACAATCTGCAAGAAAAAAGGTTAGGTCAGTTCTACAATATTACATGAACAAGAAAACACAGCTAAATCCAAACACAAACAACATTACACACACACAGCTGCTGTTATCCCAATACCAAAAACTGTCCTCTGATAAATTCACAACTCAAACTTGTTGATCAGGGATTCATTAAACAATATTAACAATAATTCTCGACCCTGGAGACTGGAATAGTGATGTCATAGATCAGATTTACATGTTCAGTCATCGAACTTCTCATTATGACATCTATTTGCCCAAAACTACATTCTGCCTAAACTAGAACACGTATCCAAGAAAAGCAAAGCCCCCATACCCTTCCTTTTTGCAGAGAAAGGGAAAATATTTTGAGACATAGTATTGTAAGAGTTACCTGGTGGAGTACCACAGCAGAGTCTCCTATCATCAACATGCTCCACATCTAAACCGATAAACCAAGATCCCAATGAAACATCTTCATTAGCATATTTATGCAGTACATTCCTGAAAATAAAGCATAATTATTACCACTAGGGGCAATAACAAACTTTTGACATAAACTTTTGGATTGAACATGTGCAAGTCCATGATTCTAGAGCTTGACACATGCAACTGCCTCTTTGTTCTAGCAGCTAGTTCAGTAACTGGATAGACAGGCTTCCTGTTAGTTTAAGTGCACACATCAACTCATCAATGGGAACAGGCTTGAAATTAAACCATTGGGAAAAGACAAGTAGAAACTCACTGATTTATTGATATGTAAGTGGCCAAATCTTTTGATATAGCATACAGTTGCCCTGTAGCATGTCGAAAATATTTGTTTCCCACTTCACCAAATTTCCAGTACTCAGGTTCATGGTATTTCACTCCCCTATTAAATAAAGAGGATATATAAGAACAACCAAATATTACCAATATCTTAATATCAGCTAATTTAGAAACCAAAGAAATTCTGCTTACTTTCGAGCAAGAACAGGACCAGACTTCATGCAGCCGATATAAACTCGAGGTTTATTACTATGTCCAGCTAAAGTTGAACCAAGTGTTGCTGCAATGTATTAAAGCATATATAATCAATAAGACAGGAGTGAAATTATTTTATTCAAGAAAGTAACTATGTGATTTATTGTATATCTAGTAACACTGATTGGAAAACGATGTTGATCAACTAAATTCAGTCACTGAATTACTACACAATTGTCAATGCATTTTCCTTGTGGCACCAACCAACAGTACTGCTTACTGGAACTTTGCAATTTGATAACATTAGTCATTATTTCAGTTCCAGGGAGTTAGGGTAAACTTGCCAGTTGCCTCAAGTTTATCTCATGGTCATCTTTGGAACCACATTTCCTTATTTCAACTTCGGTTTCTAAGCATTTCAATGTTAACATGTTTCACTTTTAGTTTTCTCATGAACAGATACAAGTAAAAGGCTCTTAGTTTTTTTTATTGTACATATTTCTTGAGTATCTACAGTCCTTTTCCTTCATTAAGCATTAATTTTGGAGAACATATAAAACTATGATCATGATCATATTCCTTCAAAAAGTCTATAGGTACTCAGCATAGAACTTGGATAGTAACTTTATCTCATTCTAAATAAGAAATTAAGGCATACTAACAAAGGAATTACATTATCTACTAAGATTTGTACACATGCAAAATGAGAGAACAAAGTTTTGTTTTACCTAGATTTACATGAACATCATCATCAACTTTGACATAAAATTCCGCATCCCACAAGGAAACAGCAGTGGCAAAATAAGCTTTTGTCTTGGCTGACAACTCCAGGTAGCCCTCAATGTGTTGCTGTTTTTATTATGAAAAAACAGAAATAAGGGCCTGTTACATATTTTTCTATGGTCTATTCACATTTACAAAAACATCAAGACTACAGGATACAAGTAAGTACTAATAACAACAGAAAGAACAGAATAGAAGTATTACCAATCTCAAAAAGTCTCCGTGCACCTTTTCCTCGGCTTCAATGGCTTTATCAAGAATACCACCTGATGTTGAACTGGAGAAAAGGCCAATCAATTAATTCAGTGTTCTATTCCCTAGTTTACAACACGTGATTTCTTTGTTAAAGAATCATTGAAATGAGCAGTTTTTGTGGAGATAAAACAGACTCAAATTAATTGGCAATGTTAGGCAAAAAAACTTTCATATGCAATAGCTGGAGAAAGCAAACAGACAATGTATTTAGAAAGATCAGATAATTTTGGGCAGAAAAGGTGGAAATTACCTGTGACCTATAACAAAGCGAATAATGATGCCTTTCTCTTCCTCCAATTTTTTTCGCTTCTCAGCTGGGACATTTATAACAAGAATCCATTTAACATACATCAAGAGGAAGATCAATGGAAACAAAAATAAAGAATTATAAAGATAAAGACTTCTATGAAAACAGTTAATGCACCTTGAGGCATCCAAGTCACACGCACTGAATCTCTCCGCTTACGGCTACTAAAAGCTGTATTGATCCCTATGACCATAAAATATTTTCTTTTTAAAGTTGATTTAACATTCTTCAAGTCTTCTGATATCATAGGGTCTTTCATAATTGTCTCACGCTCTGCCCTAGCAGCCACTATTTTCATCTCCAAATCTGAAATGGATCTATCCAGAGTCCTGCATTTGACGTACAGCAATAAGCTACACATTTAAGGCCACATGAGGGTACATACCCCTAATCCAGATTTAACAACCATCAGCTTGCTTACTGAATAGAATGTTGGGACCCTGAAATGCCTCCAGAGCTATTGGCTTCATTGTTTAAGGACTTCTAAGTTCGACAAAAGAATGAATAGTACAAACAATCAGTTAGCAGGAAATAAATCCAGATAGCAAATTTAGCACTAAACTGAAGAGAATAGTTAAGACAAGGCCACCACAAGCCATTAGAGTAAAAATTGCTAGTCTGCTAAAACGAACACCAAGCCTTTGTTTCTTTCATGCCAACAAGTATCCTCTCAGAGCTCAAGCATGTTGATAAGTAAGACCGGAACAAATGTGTGACAAAAAACACTCACAATTTTTTGATCACAGTTCAGAGATTGTTCAACCCCGATTATAGATGTCCTCGGAATGCCTTTGGCATCAGGCAGCATCCACATCCTGATTCAGTATTTCATAATTAAAATTGATCTCCATATGCTATAAGTAAGCCATGGAAAAATTAAACTTGAAAAAACTGTAATCTTTAGATGTCTGAGTTTTCCGAAACATTAACAAAAGAAGATTAATAGAAACAATAAAAAATAGCCTACCATATGGTAACAGATTCTTTTTAATAGAGGTATAAATATCATCTAACATCTCTATCAATCTAGATAACTTTGTTTAGGCAAAGATTTTGACTTTTTCATTTTATCAAAACAACAAGACAGGTAAAATCTAAAAGTTTGTTCCCCACTTCCCCTGCGACAATCTCCTACATGTAAATACTGATCTTTAGACCATTACGACTTTCCTCTAGCACTACTCAAAGCTCTACAGGCAATTTAAAGGATAAGTCACAGCTACCAACTTCAGCACTGAACTACAGCTTTCCCCTTTCCAAAAGGGTGGTTGAGATAAAATTACAGTATAAAGAGAAAAAGTTGCAAAGGAATTAAAATAGCCCAAATGCAGTACTACCCTGCCCGGATTAAGAACAACTGAGAGAAACCTGCACATAGTTTAAATCCAATAAAGCCACGATTCCTGGAAGTTATGCAATTCAAATAATTAGCTTAACAGTAGTTGCTCCGGAATTATTTATTGTAAAAAATAAAACAAAGTCTAAACGATCTTAGTTTTGGATAATCCAACATTCACACACCATGATTACCAAAATTTACAAGCATGTTCATCAAAGTACCTCCTTAAACTTCTTTCACGAGATCTTACCAAATTCTCAAAATTCACTGATACCAAATTGACCAAAATGCATTAATTAATCAGGCAAAGCAACTAAAAACGGAAAACAGAGTCCCAGACTACCAAAATACCTATTGGTGAAGAACATCCCTGCACAGAAGCTAGCAAAACAAAGCAAGAGAGCCAAGTTCCTTGATAAAACATGCTTAGCAGCAAGCTCTCCCCTACTCTTCACAGACATTGTGGTCCTAACAAAGTCACTGTTTTCTCCCTCAAAGAATACAAAGTTTTATACAAAGATGGAAATTTGGAAGGAAAGGGCAAAACACCCAGAAACAGATTTAGAAAGGACAAGACTTCAACAGTTTAAAGGCGTAGTTTTTGATGACACACTCTGTTCCTTTCTCTCTCTCCCCCACCTCAAAGAGAAGAGAGAGAGAGAGAGAGAGATGTACAATGGGAAAACAGACACTCTAACCTGCCCTCTTAATACTTCCAAATTACAAAACCGTCCACTTCAACAAACGGCCATCGCTGTAAATGTCTTTTTTATTTTTTTATGTTTCTACTGACTCCTTAGTAGTCTTACAGTTTCTTTTCACTTTGAGCTGTAACAGGTTGTTTTGTCTTGGCTTTGCTCTTTGTTTTATGGTTTTTGGTGGCACACTCATTCAATATGCGTTTGACCAAAATATTTACCTTGGGGCCAAGGCCCTCAAGGCCTCAACAACCCATGAGCTGAATTTGGACTTGCTGTCGGTCGGGGGTTTCTCATTAGTACTTTCTTGCGTTTGTAGTGATGAAACTTGAGAGGCTCTCATTTAGTTTGATATTTAACTTGTGAATTTAAATCTGATTTAATCACATAGTATCATATGTTTTCGTTTTTCCTACTGTTTCGAGAAAGGATTACGCTGTTAATTTCATTCGATAAAATTATTATTTAAAGATATGTTATTATTTTTATTAAAAAAATTAACCATATAATCCTTTGCAAACAGAATTTATTACTGCAACATGTGTGTGAAGTTTATCGTTTTTTTTTTAAGAAGTGACAGCTAGCTAATATGCTCATCCATGGAAGAAGACCAGGATATAAATAGTCATGTAACTCATAATAATACCCAGAAGAGTTATTAGTTCTATAATAAAACGTACGATATTAAAATATTCAGTTATCAACTAAAGAAAAAATGGCGGTGAAATGAGTTGGGAGGGGGTTGAGTGAGAGTTGCTGCAAGGTATGGAAATGGAAAAAGGCTCTGCTCCTAACCGAGTTGTAATAATATGCTTTAATTAGATTAGGTTACGCAGTCAATGTAATGTTAAACCTGGAGGTTCTTTTCCTTGTATGTAAAAAGTTTAGGTGACAGGGGCAAGTGTCCAGCAATCCTAGTTTCCTCCATTGCTGTGTAGAATATAGAAAAGAAAGATGGGTATATGGCCTGCCATTAAATGGAGGATTCACCCTTTTACTTAATATTACTATTAATAACCCAATGCCCTCAGTTAATGAGTCTGTGAAGAAGGAGAAATTGATTCCTGATACGCACTTATATCACAGTCAAATCATCATAAAAGAAGCAATATCTTCTGGTTTTCCATCAATGGATTAATTTGAAAGTTAAAAAAGGTGGGAGTAGTTATGATAGTGGCAGCCAGCCATGGCGTCTTTCTAAGTGATTAAATCTCCATTTGACAAAAATGGTTTTGTCATGATGAATTAACAACAAATGGATGGCGTCACAGTAAAGGATGACAGGACAACATCAGAAACAAATGAGAGCAAACTGAAACGAATGCAACAAGTTCAAAGGAATAAATCAAATATGCATCGCAAGTTAGAACCAGATTATTGTTTTTTTCTGTCCATTTGAATGGGAGAACCACTTATGGCTTATGACACCCTTTGTGGGGATGATGGCAAGCAGAGAAAAGAGTTGGGAGTGGTCCTCTGAACAATTGAGATAAAGGGCTGGTAAGAAAGTACCACGTAGTGAAACTAGTGGGAGAATTTTTGAGGGTAGAAAAGAAACTCATTGGATTCCTGTCGGCAAAAGGGTAGAAGCCAAAAGACCAAGTTGTGGAGATGCAAGAGTACGATCTTTGAATCAAAATGTGGGTTTTGTTCTAGATAGAGATACTAGATGATCGAGAATCTGTCCAACCAGGAGCAGCAAGACGATTCTCTTCTCCAACCTTTTTGTATAGTGGTGGCCCCTCTCTTGATTCTGATGGAAGTGGAACCGTGTGCTGCCGATGCATCTCAATGACCTTATGCCATTGCATCACTTTTAGATTTTTCTTTCCATCTTTTTCTGAAGGAAACATAAACTCTGGGGTTGAAGCAAGAAGAACAAGGGAGTGAGTGAAGAGTTAATGATGAATAACATAAAGAAAGAATTGAGAATTACAGTAAGTGGCAATGCTCGGGATTCATTTGAGATTAAACCACCATTGCTTTTTCCCTGCTTTTTATCTTTTGCAGCAAAGCACTGCCAAAGACAGGGAAAATTCATACACATTATGCTGTAAAAACCTTGAAGATAAATCATGACGCAGTACAGCAGCAGTTAAAGACTGGTGAGAAAGGAAAGTATAGCCTCAAGCACCCAACGTGTGGTGGGTAATAGAGAAACAGTTCAGGAAAGGAAAAGTAACAGGTTCATGAAAGGGAGAGAATTATTGACTCAATTACTACTTGAATCATAGAGAATAAGAACAACTGTAATGATTTAAAATTTGATGATAAATGAAAGAGCAGCCAAAAGAAGAGTTAGAAATGATGATTAACTAATTCTCTTTGCTGTTAAAGGAGGACTCCAACTATACCCAAAACACATCCTACTCCACTACCAGACAAAATCTCAGAGGCTGCCAAACTGTTTTTTTCCTTTTTCCTTCACTTCTTTGGAACAAAAAGGCAGCTCCGACTTGTTTTACGACTCTGTTTTCTAGTTCCAAGTTCATGACATGCTACAACATAACATGAGCAAAAGTTCATAAAAGCAGAAAGGTAACATATGGGACCCAAAGAACAAATGAAGATGAACATGATGATGATCATGGTGGTTGCTGCTGCTGCTGATGATGACTGGTGATGGCATAATATGATGGGGTTGTGTAATATGCAATGAAGATGATGATTTGGATGTTGAACTGATGATGGTACAGTCCCATTACTCGAGGAAACCTGTTTTTGTCAAAACTGCATTCCTCACTTTGCTGAGATCTCTACCTTTAAGCGTCCTTCCCATCCCTTCACAAACGGAGGAAGAAGAAATTTGACTCCTTGCAAGCTTTCTAGCTAGCCATTCATGTGGAGGGACCAAATCATCATCTTCATAATCCTCCCCACAACCACCATAATCTCCATCACCATAAACCATGCCACCCCCATTATCAACCCATGACCCGTTTCTTGATGATTCCATATTTGCATGCTTGCCATATATCTCGGACCAATCAGGGATGTTCACTGGAGCTGATGATTGCTGAGCCACCTTGTTTTCATGGCTTGCTGAGTTGCCAACTCTTCGGATCATTCTTGGTGCGCTTGGAAGGCGCCATGCAGAGGAAGAACTTGAGGACTCCCTAGGTTTCCTTGGTGTGGAACTCGAATCTTCCTTCTCCTTCACACAAGACCAGACTTCTTCTTCATCAAAATCTTCATCTCTCATTGATCTCCGACTGCAACCACCAGTGTTATTGCTCATGATACTATGCCAATCTGCCATGACTTTGCTCTAGCAAAAGAAAAAAAAAAGGAAAAAGATTCAACCTTTCTTTGACTGTGAAAGTCAATACCTTTGGAGAAAGGTAGAGACTTTGAGCATAAACCAGAATGGTTCCTTTCAGTATAAATACAAGAGAAAAACAAATGCTTATTTTTATTATATTTAGTTCATGATGTTTTGTGTTGTTTTTAATTAGATAAATCTGAGCTCATTTCTTGGGAACAAAAAAGGAGAAAGATGTAAGAGAACAATATCAGGAATCTACCTTGCCTTTGTTTCAATACCCTCCAAAAGAACCAAAGCGTTTTTCAAAGATATCACAAATGGGTACTTTGCTTAACCCCAAACGCCAACCAGGACAATAGAAGAGAAGCAAAACACCCCTTTCTCCCCTCTGTGTCTGAATAGCTCCAAAGAAGATCACAGATTTCAAGACCCCCTCAAAATAGTACCCTGCAACAGCAGAGGAAAAAGACAACAAAAACAGATGTTAATTAATGGGGATCACTTCTTATTTTCCCCCAACTCTTTATTCCTACTTCGAAAATTTAGAACCAAAAAAATTGCTAAAATGATGAAAAAAAAAAATACCACTCCCTACTTCTACTGTCTTTAGTTGCCACCATTCTTTAACTTACCTCCAAATGGTTTCTGCAAAGGTGGGTTTGGCTTTGGCAGTTGGCACCCACAGAAACGTGGTAAAGAGGAGGGTATTGAGGCATTGAGCAAATCCAGGAACCAAGTCCTATCAGAGCATATTTACCTCCTACGGAAACTTAGTCAGTTTTGAGAGTCGAGAGATTTCTTCATCTGGGGTTTATTGCTTTTATACACACTGTGTGTTGCATTGAAGAGTCTACAGGAGTAAACCCTTTTTTTTTTTAACCAACTTTCAAATATAAAAAATGACTATATCTTTGCCATCACTGAAAAGACTGGCCTCTGATTGGGAAAGGTGGAAGAGAAGGATTGGACTGACCAACTTCACTGATTTCCGTAACCTTATCCCCAACTCACAGCAGCAACTCAGCTCATTCGGCGTTAGCAGAGGAAGATAAAAATAGAAGGCAATGTGAAAGTGTGAACGTATGGAAATGTGAGGCAGAGAACTTTTTCAAGGCGTTGCCTAGGAGAGGGTGCTTAAAGCAGTAAAAGCTTTGGTTGGACGATGGTGCATGGATAACTGTGGTGTGGGGTGACTTTGCTTTGGTGATCTTTTAGTATGTCATGGATGAATGACATACCATGATCATAAATTTAACTGTGACTGAAACTTTTCCAACGCTATCTATCCATCATGATTACGTTCATTCTTCAATGCTTCCTGGGTCTTTGGGATTTCAGCAAATGGTAAATGGAGAGTGAGAGGTTGGGGTGGTGAAAGGCGGTGAAGGGTCTTCTCAAATTGAAATCATGAAAGCTCTGTTGGATAATGACCAAAGAGTAAAGAGATGGGGGTCAACTCTTTCTTATTCCAGTTCTTTTTTATTTCTCTGCATGATTTGATCATCACTTGAACAAGTGGGAGTATGTATCTGATCATTAAATCGACATAGAAAATCCTTATCAACAGTAAAGCCAAAGTCAATCCCTCCCATGAAGTTGGCGTCAAATAAGATAATTAAAGAGGTCTGGCGAGTGATAAAAAGGATGGCAGGAAGAAAGATTTTCAGCAATAAAAATCACTTGGAAAAGTTGAACAATGTTCTTCCAAGCCATGTTTAGAACCAACAGAGGAAGTAGAAAATACTGACATGCAGCAAAAACGGGCGCAGTGTGGCTGCTGGGATTCAAGCCCAGGTCTCCACGCCCACAACGTGGAATTCTTACCACTAAACTACAGCCACAGTTTCACTTTTTGTTTGTTTTATCTATTTTCCGACAATTTAGAATTTTTATCATGTGATCATGTCCACTAATCAAATCAATTTCACGTAATTCCTAAGAAGAAATTTGGATGAACAAGGATCAAGTTAGGAAAAGCTAAGCTTTCTAATCATTGTACAAAAGAACCCCATTGCTAGCAGTTAAAAAAAAAAGGCCAAATTTGATATAAAGATTGATAAGATGAGCACCCTGCAAATTGCAAAGCACTTCTTTCAGTACATCATCCTGCTTTTCCCTTTTAAAGGAGATTAGTGCAAATTCTCCAATAAAATTCCTACTCCTTGTCCACCACCATCTTTCAGAGGTCAGTCATAAAAACCATCATTTTCTATTTAGGTGTTGGTCCTTTCCATGCCTCCCAAAGCTGAGGCAACTTTGGTGGTCAGCATGGGAAGATGCAAACATCCCAATTAGGAACCCTTTTTGGCATCTGCATTTGCATCATCAAGATGATACAGTTTGATGTCAAGCAAATTAAGATGATACAGTTTCCAGAAAATGTAATTTGCAATAAGCTCTTTAAGTGTATGAAATGATATCAGTTGACCCAATTTCTTCCCTTTTCTTCTTTTCTGATTTGCAGAAAAAGCTCGTATTCAGCTAATTATTTGCATCAACTTATCGTGATGTACGTTGGAAGCGACAGAAAAGAAGATTAGAGCAGCTCTTAAACTCGCACGCAATGAACCCTGCGATTTTATTTAGTTACCGTCTGATTCCATAATTGAACTGCTAACATCAGCTCAAACTCCAGCTGACAATGGTTTTATATTTCTGTCTTACCATCTTCCAAGGCTTAATACAACCATCTCTGTGCTTTCTACATTTCACATTATTTTTCTTTTATTTCATAGACATGAATCAAAAACAGTCAAAGAATTTGTTCCTCTTGAGAATGGTACACCTTTTTTTTTTTCGTTTTTGAAGATAGCCTATTGCTTTGTGCTACACAAAAATGGATGAAAGATTTTCAGATCTAAAACCAAGGCAGAGAAATGAGCTTTTGAAAGGGAAAAACCACTAGGATTGGGTATCACTAAACTCTACAAGCTATGGGATGGAACTGATTTGCATCTTTGCTTAACTGGCTTCTTTTCGTTTAGTTTTTCCTTGCTGCATGGTAAAGCTCCATGTAATCAAGCGCAGGCCGGTTCCAAGACCAGTCTTGCTCCATCACCCTCTTGCACAACGAGTAAAACCATTCCCGACCATTGTACCAAGCAGAGATTGCCCTGAAACATCGATGAGTGAATAAATACAACTCTAATCAACATATTCGAAAGATAGGACAGAGCAAGAACAGTAGGAATTGAGTGCAAATGCAGCAAATGATATGTCCTCCTATGTGTGTTTCCTAATATGTGAAGCTGAATAAGGAAACTAGGAAACTAACTAATAATAGAGGTACCAATGCATTTACTACCTTCAGGGCTGAGAAATAAACTCACCTATTGAGGGCATAATCAACTGCACCACCATCAGCTCCATCGAAATTAAATCCGTTGGGTTCAAGACCTTGTGAGTCTGCTCTATCTTTGTCATGGTCAACATCAAATACAGTGTCATAAAGTCCTTAAAGAAAAAGTAATCGAAACACAGTGTCAGCACACTTTGAGAGGGTCTAAGAACCGAAGCTCAATAAAATTCATATAAAATAGCATCTCCATTTAAGAAAAACAATAAATTCAATGACCATCAGATGCAATTTGTAAACATAAGAGAAATCTAGATGTCATTCGTAATGCCTGTACCATTCCATGCATCGCATCGAGCGATCATTTACATATCAACCCATCTCAGTAATCAAGACACAGAAGAATATTGTTCAGAGGTATCAAAACTACAGACTTAAGGTAAGTATGCACCTCCTGTTTTACGAACAACAGGTATGGAACCATATCTCATTGCTGTCATTTGCGTCAGTCCACAAGGCTCAAATATTGAGGGGACTAGAATGAAATCAGCACCAGCATATATCTGTAAAATATATAAATCAAAATAAGAAAGTTCGGATGAGAACTGCTATGATCATATTGCAGAAGCAAAATGTAAGTATGCGCCTCGAAGAATAATACTAGACAAAATAAACTTTGAGAGTGCACACCAAGTGAGAAAGAGGCTCATCATAGGTCAAACAAAGACGAGCACGATCCGCATGAGATGAATGCAGCTGATTGGCCAAATTCACAAAATCATTTTGGATGCGAGGATCGGGAGCTGAGCCAAGCAATACAACCTGCCACAAAAACTCCATTTTTAAGATGCATTAAGTAGAAATACACAATCAAGGACGTCCACAAGAGACACTAAACTTCCTTGTTTATACATTCATTCCAAACTTATCAGGTAACATGATTTGTTAACTGTGATATGCACTAGAAAGAGAATGATCAAGTTAAAGTCCTGTAGTATTGTAAGATTGCCAGGATTCTTGGTGAATATCACATCTAAGTCACTACTGAGAAGCCTATATTGATGTAGACCTCATAGTGTGTGATTATTTATGAGCTCATACAGATGATGGTGAAATGGGGAGGGGGAGGGGGGGAGAGAGGAAATTAACCTGTCCGTTGTGTTCTAAGGTGCGCCAAATGGCATGCTTGATTAGATGGATTCCTTTCTGGTGAGTTAACCGAGTAATAATTCCAACCAAAGGAAGATCAGCTTTTTTCAAACCAAGCCTTTGCTGCAAGGCTTCCTTGGCAGCTCCTTTGCCTTCAACAACATTTTCCGAAGTGTAAGATACCTGAAACAATAAGCATCAGACATCAAGAACAACTTCACTAGCAAAAATAGGACAAAAAGGAAATGCACTAGAGGCCTATTTACACTCGTCCTTTTAGAGAGTATTAATTGCTAAAGTTGATTTAGAATATTGCATCCAGAAAATTGTGACCCATTTAAGTCCCAATCATGGAGGTAACAGTAGTTATTGCATGTTATATGATCAAGGGAGCAGATCAGCACATTCAACAAAAAACATTTTTAAACAGCAACTTCAAGCTTTAAAGCTGTTAAAGGAATGAAGAGGGAAAGAAGAGAGGTAGAAATTTCGCAATAGAAAATAGAAGGAAGAGGAAGGTCTCCTGTATTTAAATATTAATCTAGGAAAAAATTCAACAGATGCATAACAGTTGCTTCTTTTTTTTCATTTAAGGGTTGAGGACAAGCTCATAGATACAACATTTACTAAATAAAGGTATATCTACTTACAGGAATGAACTTATCATTATAGGGATCCCAAATATCTAAGTCAATTCCATTTAAGATTCCATGAAACTTGTAGAGATGAGGAGCGACTGCAGGATTTCCAGCAACCTCCTTTGAGTACGTGTGCGATACCTGCATAATATGAATAAGCAGTAACTCAGACACCATCACAGTAACTATGAAGTATAAAAGACCACTAAATATCTTGCATTACTTACCATAGCACGACATTAAGATTAATTAAAATAGAATATTCTAATTTCACAGGATTGAATGCATCAGAGACGGTTACAGATGTATCACTTGCTCAGTATATTCTGAGTCTAGTAAATTATACTCAAGCATCTAAACAGTTATGTTTACATAAAGAATTTCAAATTCAAAGAGGATAGTAAATCCTATGATCTTTTTTTCCAGAGATTAAATTTCTGAACCACCTAGGAGTTAATTATATCTCTTTAAATGCAAATGGAAAAAGCCGAATCCTAATGGTACGGAGGTACCCCAAGGATATGGTCCTAAATTGAGCACAATATATCTCTTTGAAATATTTCCATTGCATAAAGAGAAAGTATTGTCACCAAAAGAACCAAAATATTATAAAAAAAATGCGTAGCTGAATCATAAATGCACTATATTTAAGTACATATACATGTATAGAGCTGGAAAACATAGATATTTAGGAAGTAAAACTTATTAGCAGAGATTATGAAAAGAGAAAATCCTTAGCAGTTTGACTAAACAAATATTAGAAAATACCACAAGAAAAGCAACACACTGCTTTTGAAGTTCAAAAATTGAAACAGAGACTCTATATTAAGTAAACTACATTAACTACAAAGGAAATTTTAGCTACATACAGTTGTAGCCTTGTCTGTGTATGCCATAGCTTTCGCAATGAAGTGTGCTCCAAATTCGAGGTTATGTATGGTGAAGACAACCTGAGCTTTTCCAAGACCATAATGCATGTAATGGTCCTTAAACAGCCATGCAACGGGGGCACTCGACCAATCGTGGCAATGGATGATATCCTGCCAAGGGTTAAGTACACTTAAAACGGTTATCTTGGGCCACATATGCAAGTAAATCTTTGAAGAGAGTGGTGCACCCATAATATTCTTCTATAAAGGAATTGTAAGGACTTTAGTGCTGAACAGCAAAACAGTGCATTTTGCAATTGCTAGAAAAAATAATGCCACCAAGCATGTAAGTTATTTGCTTGATATACTGCCAAGCATGTGCACTTAAAAATTTAAGCTAGAACAATAAGTTGAATCATAAACTTACAGGGTGAAATCCACCTTGGTGTAGAAACTCAAGAGCGGCATGACAAAAGAAACCAAACCTCTCTGCATCATTTCTGGAACCATATACACAACCTGTCGAAAAGAATCTGCAAGAAACAATACACCAAAGGATTCTCATAATTATAATTTGTTTAACTGAGGGAAACATTTTTGTTGCTTAAAGGTGCATCAGGAGTATGAAATTACCCATTTGTTGGCTCCAGAAAATAAACTGAAAGGCCTTCCACTTTACCAAACCAAACTTTAATTTCAGTGCCACCCCAAGAATAGCTTCTTTGGTAATGAAGGTCCTTCACCTATCGTAAAACATCCATTTGACAAATTTGAAATTATTAAACCTACAAGTTTGATAAAAATGGAAAGAGAAATGATTGTTTTTTTCATTTTTGAGTAGTAAGATACAAATGAATGACAGTGAATAGCAGAATTATGTGATAATAAACATTTTTCAAGTAGCATCCACAAAATTATTCATCAGGAATAGCCCAAATAAGGACAAGGGCAGGTAAGCCATGTGTGAAACTTTAGTTTTCAAGAAAACCCAACAAGAAAGGTTTATGCGACATTTTGCATTAAAATCTTATTAAAAGAAACATGCACTTCTGCCACCTCATCCAAGATAAGCTAACACCACATGCAAGCTTACAACAGCATGCCGAGCAAGCAAGAATTAAAACCAGTAAAGTCCATAATTTAAGGACATGGAGACTATATCTCTAGTGAAAACAATCAAGATGATAAATCTGGCTAAAGTGACAGCAATGAGGCTTACATGGCTAAAGTTCAAGCAGTCATACTTCGGAAGAATGATGTCCACGTTGTGGCTTAAATCTTGGACAGCACGAGAGAGACTAGTAACAACATCACCAAGGCCTCCAACCTGCAAAGTTATAAAAAGGAAGCAACTAAGAAGAAGACAGAAAACAAGAAAATCTTTTGGGTGTTTACTACATATATAACCAAAAACTGGAGAGTAATACTCTACAAAACTCAGTCATGTGAAACACTCTAAAAAAATTCAGTTATATGACTTATATCAGGCCAAGAGACCAAATGTCTGTGCTGCCCAATTCAGTGTGAGGTTAAGCATCCTCTTTCCTCAACTCTCTAATTTCCAAAACACTTTTCATAAGGCAAAGACATGTCCATCTGGCCCTTTTCTGGCTTAAAGAATTTTCTCTTCATTAAAAGAAAGAATTTGACCGGGCTCATAAGCATATAAAAACTAGAAAAACCTTGATATAAATCAGTGCAATGAAAAGGTTTTTAAAGTGTCAACTCTCTTATTGTCCAAAAGTTACCTTTGCAATGGGGGCCATCTCAACAGCAATATGCACAATGTGCATTGGTGGCTCATTCACAATTCCTCCAAAAACAGGTATGTGGTAATCCATACCACCTTTGTTGTCAAAAATTCCACCATCTTCCCTCTCAGAGAATACAAAGTCCATCATGTATGCATCTAACGGAACCTTGACTGCAATGACACATAACGTTAGTAAGTCTGTGATTCCAAAAGTAGAAAAAATAAAAGACCTCTAAAGTGCAGGCACACCAATAATGCAACAGTAATACAAAGATATAATACAGTAAAAGCCAAAAATAAAAAAGAATGCCACATGTCACTTAATGAGACAATATAAAGCAACAATTGATCAGTAATATATGACTAAAACATAGGCATATAAGTTATTAGCAAGGAGATATCTGGATCTGTAATTCGCATTTCTACTCTTGGACTTAAAGTGCTCTCAGGGGGAGGGGGGCCAGCAGGCGGAAGATGATTGAATGGTGAATGCAAACAGCAGATCCAAGAAGCAGTACAGTCTTTTATTCACTAAAGTGGACCAGAAAAGGATACTGATAGATGAAATGTCAAAACCAGAAAACATACACAAACCGTGTGGTTTAACTCTTGTGACAAAGACGAGGTGCAGTGAAGGAGATAAGGAAAAGCTTTAGTCTCCATGTTAAGTAGAAAAAGCTATATCTGAAAATGCAAACAGATCCCATATAACTCAAAATGCCCAGAAGGTTGAGTGAATTTACCAGTGGCTTTCACATGAGAACCATTAGCCACAGGCAACATTCTCTGAGGTGGTAATGGACCCATTCGGTGAGTCCAACGATTAAATGAACATCTGAACCATACTTCAGGTTTTCCATTAAGAACTGTATTAGCAGGATTGTAAAAAACTGTCACAATGCTTCCTGCGTGAACATCAAGAGGCTCAGTATAAACTATATGCTTTTGAGAAAGCAGAAATCTCTTCAAAGTTCTTTCCTTCATTTCAGCTTTCATACGTGCCCCTTTTTCAGCCTATGAAAAGAGAAGAATAAGAAAAAGAAATCGGTAAATACAACTGAGATGAATGAACAAAAAACTTTTTTATCTTTTATTTCTACTGGAAGTCTGGAACACAAGAAAATAATATCAGTCATGAAAATTAAATATTTAATGGATTCAAAGGAAGAAGGTAAGAATGATATTTGAATCTTTACTGTGTCCTATTATGCAGAAATTGACTGTAATCATTCAGAATATAATTTCATGGAAACTGACCTTGGCACGTATGGCCTCCTCTCTTAGTTTCCTCTCCTCTTGAAGCTTCCTAAACATCTGGTGTTCTTCCTCAACCCAGTACAGCTCTTCAGGAATGCTTTTTGGGACAATAGCATGGAAATCTTCATAATTATTGTTATCATACATAATGGCACTCTTAGGTGGTCCATCAGCAAAGACCCAATCCAGCACAACGGCTCGATCAGGTATAACAACTGTAGAAAAATTCCATCACAATCATATGACACACCACAGAAATGGCCCTCTAATTGCAAAGCATTATTTCAATCAACCACGCAGCAAGTCCAATTAGATGACTCAGAAATTAACTGCATTTCAAAAGGAATAAAATGGTTCTCTACCCAGCCAAATCAAGGACATTAAAAAAACCCAAGTCAGAAGCAGCATGTATTATTAATTCCTGTATGTAATTCAATACAAACAAAAGTTTCCATGTAATCAAGCAAGCATTTTTACGGCCATAACAATCAGTTTACTCACCAAAGATTAAATATCAAAGATCTCGTATATTAAGAAACATTTCATAGCATTTTGATAAGTATCCGGAAAGTGGATCCAGAATGAAGTACAGCAAATATGGGGATCAAATTTTGGCAGATTAAAAAGTTTAGACCCACAGGATATCACCTTTAATATCATCCACATACCTTCGGCATACCACCAGTCACCACCCTCTCTTTCCGATCTGACAAGCTTTTCAATAATTGTTAATCCATCATTCCAATTATTATGCCCCCCATGAATCCAAAGCTCATTTGCATGAGCAAGAGGGCCTGAACTTTTGTTATAATGTAACTTGACCTTGCCCTCCCCCTTGAATTCTTTAGGCTCTATGAACCAAATGTTATCAACTGAGCTTGCAGCCTTTTTCATTAATTGTTGAAATAATTCTCGCCTCCTTTCAGTCTCCACCCTTGCTTGTGCTCTGTCTGCCTCACTGGCTGCCTTCTCTGCTTCTATTCTTTTCTTCTCTTCTTCTTGCCTTTCCTTCTCAGCCCGCTCTTTTGCAAGTTTCTCTAATTCCCTTCGCTTCTCCTCAAGCAAGAAATCTTCAAATGAAAGCACATCCATTCCACCCTCCACAGGTATGCAGAAATCTTTTTTATCATTATTGTCATAAAAATTCAGCCCATTAAAGAACACAAAATCCATCTTGTAAGCTTCCTTGGGAACATGAATTTGACAAGACCACCAATCCCCATTGAGATGGGTCTTTTTCAACCTTACAGTGAAAGATCTCCATCGCCAGTCATTGAAGGCTCCCATGATCAGAATATCTGACTCGTTAATCAAAGTGGAGAAACTCCTATTGAAGAACACTTCTATGTCTTCATCAGGTTTTATACTCTGAGGATAGACAAAAACTTTGTTCCCCCTCGAGAAGGTTTCCTCAGCAAGCCCCTCAATTTCCTGTTTTCGTAAATTTGCTTCCATCTCCAACTTCAGTTTTAGAGTATCTTCAATTGTTTTTTCATCAGACTCAACACTTTCATCCTTGATAGTAACAGTTTCATCAGTTTTTGTACCATCCAAATGCTTTCCTTCAGAGGATACATATCTTGCAGTACTCACAGTATCACTTTTCAAAGTCATTTCTTTCTTCTGTAACTCTGCAACATCTTCAAGAATCTTACCTATACTTCTTCCATTTTCCACATTCTGGTTGCTTTTGCCAACAGATAACTCTTTGCCCATTGATGGTGTATCCTCTTTTGGCTCTTCCGTTTCAGCTTCATCTATCCTATTCTTCTGATAAAGCTCAATGGTCGATTCTTCCTCAAAAGCAATGTTTGATTCAATTTCTGTCTTGTCAAGCACTGTAGACTCACTCGATGTGGGAATGCTTGAATCCTCTTTCTCACCATTATTCTTTAGATCCCTCTTCTGGGTGCTCGTTCCCACTTGTGTTTTCGGGGTGAAACCCTTTGGAGCCGGACCTTTAGAACTTGGAGTAGACGATCTTCTTTGTCTCCTCTTTGAAAAATCTACAGAAAGTTCCATATTTTTTTAAAACACATCAAAGATTGGTTATCAAAAACGTTAGAAACCATAGCACATCAGTAGAAACTCACCAGCTGCACTAGAAGTAACTCTATGTGAAAGCCTGCTGGCCGGGCATTCGCTACGCCATGGAGTAAACTGAAACCAATACATCAAAATTAGAACAACCATATATGAGGTAAAAGCGATCCCAAAACAATTCCACTTGAAATTATGTACTCAGAGTAATCCGACAAACAGACATAATACTGCCAGAGCAAGTCTTACTATGAAGGAGAAATGAGATTTTCACGGAAAATTCTAAAATGAAAATAAAATACTCAGCTGAAAACAATGGAAAGACATGATTTTTATATGAAACAAAAAATGAAAAAAGAACATGCCATTGATAACCCGACGAACTGAACACAGAAGCAAATGACAAATAATGAGTAATACTTATCATTTCAATTAAGAAAAGAAAACCCACGAATCTTTCAATCAAGATAAACTTAAAAACCAAAATTTTTTGCTCAAAATCAAACAAGAACAAGAACAAGAACAAGAACAAGAACAAGAATACTGAATACCCAACAGCCAAAAAGAAAAAAAAAAAAGGTGAGTTTACCAGTGTGGTTCTCGCAAAAGGGAAGGAACCCAGGAAAGGTTTGATCTTGAAGCGGCCATTTGTGTGGTTAAACACAGCTTTGTAACTCAATGGTCTTTGTACTTGCAAAGACACTTCCATGTCTGTGTTGTCAGAATAGCAGAGAGAATGTTTGTAGTTTAAGCTTTGCTGCACTGAAATCTATAGTTATTGATTCATTCTGGAACTTGATGCTCCCTCTAGGACTGTGAACATCATGAATTTAATATTCCAAAAAAATATATAAAAATCCAAACTTTTAAATTATACATAAACATGCAGAGGAGATGGAAGTGACTCCTGGCTGACAACAGCAAAATCAAAAGAGCCGTAGAATCTCAGCCATAGAGGACTACAATTTTAGGATGTTCTGCAATCTAAAATATCAAAAATGTTTAACAGCGTGATAACTGTTGGTCTAGGATTGTTGGTTGATCCTACGGTGGAATATGAGTTGAAAATGGGTGTTTTGAAATGCTTGCCTGCAGAGTAGAGCAGCCCTTGATGTAGTAGTATATTGGTGAAGATTTTTCTGATTTTGGAAGTAATAAATAGGCTTTTTAGAGGCTGTCAGCCCGTGAAGGGGTGAGATGAAGGAAGAAGGGCCGTAGAATGGAATCAACTTACAATTGACACATCAAATTGGAAGATGCCATGTGGGGACATCTTTGGGGCATAGTTTATTAGCATTAAGTCCACTATTATTGTTGTTTAGTTTGTCATCTTTTGCTATGTTCTTCACTTCAGACCTGAAGGAATTACAGATGAGGTTATAGCAAAAAAATCTCCGTATGAAACTTGAAGATATACGATGAGTGAAAAGAACCCAAAATATGGTTCATTTCTGTGGATGAATAGATTAAAAGGTTATAGATTTCAATTATTGGTTTTCCATAGGTTAACTTTTTTTCTTGGTAGGGGGAAAAAGGCTTAATCATGAGGGCTTTTGATTTGTTACCGTAATATATGGAAAGAATCTCCATTGTCATGCACAAACAACAATTCAATCAATGTGAAATTGAGATCCTTTCTGAATTTTTATACCAATGGGTCTGAATTTATTCATAAAATCATACTTCATATGCTAATAAAGGTAAAGCAGCTCTCTCTCTCTCTCTTGGTGAGAAGATAGAAATCTACTTGACACCAGATTATTATCACTTTTCTCCAAAAGTTGTTGAAACTTTTTGGCTGTTTAGAATTGTACATATCCTTGGAGTTTAAGTCAAGGCTGTTAAGATAATTTTGCAAACTAGTAAGATTTTCCAATATATTAATCCAGGAATTAAGCCTCCATATCTGGTCAGCTATTTATTTCATTCCATTTTGCTTATATAGGATAAACTATTATTATGTTGGTAGATTACAGCAACAAGTTATGAATCAAGAAGGATTCTCCTAGGTTCATCAATTCCCGAAATTTGCAGTAGCATATCCAAAGAATAAAAGCATCTCAATGGCTGTACTTTATTCTAACCATCCAGCATATAGCCCTTACATTGTTTATAAGTTCAATACTGAATTTCTCTTTCTTAGCAGTTCCCCATCATATATAATTTGCAATAACTTTAGTCTGATTAAAGTTTCCATCTGCCAAAGTTTTCCCTGGTGAATTTGAAAGCTTAGCAAACCCAAGAACAACATGTGACTTATCTTTATTAAACCCTTTTTTTTTCTTTTTTGTATATGCGAAAATTAATGTATTGTTGCTTTTAAACAGAACAAAAGTGGGTGTACCTTGCCTTGTTTGTTGGCAGAGTTTAGCACATGTTCTCCTTAATTGTTTGTTCATACAACTAATTTACATGGGTTGGACCTACTCCCATGTTCCTTACCAACCTGGGACGACATTCAGTAGGAACGAGCTTTGCTTATGATATAGGGCAGAAGCAGAAAGGCTAGGTGGTCAAAGAGATTCAATATGGCTAGCTCTAACTAGTTGGCATCAGGGCTTTATTCAGGATTCTGTGCTTTTTGTTGCTTTTGCCTGCAAACTGCAGTATCATTCAAATGGCTAACGATAGGTAGCTAAATTGCAGCAGAAGTTAAACTTGGATCCCCCAATATCTGAACGAAAACATCAGATGTAGTTGTACACATTGATAATGGCATGACTGGAATACCTTGCGTTAGGAACTAAGATTAGAATTCAAGGCCAACAACATGCCAATTGTTTCTTGAAAAGGAAAAGAGTGCCTAGTTTTCAACATTCAGGCATGCACTGCCACGGGGGAGTACTGCTGTCACTGCCTTTTTATCAGCAAAACATTCTCGAATGGCAGCATTTGAATGATTTGAAAATTTGGTCTCGTTTGGAGAGCACAGAAGGAAAATAAAGGGTCTAATATTGATGCTTCTTTCTTAGGCAAATTGAATAGTTTGCTTGCTTTCAGGTTTCAATAAAATCCTTTTAACCGAACGAAGTAACAGATCAGAAAGAACAAATGAATCTACTTTGAAAAGACTGCTTTTAAGGTTTTGTTTAAGACAAGACTGGGGCCCATCCTGAAGTTCTGAAGAATGAAGCCTGAATATTCTTCTGTCAGTTTTGTTTCAGGAAGGCATTTTGACTAAGCCAAGCATATATAACAATATGTTTGCTTGCTGTATATGTATCATAGCCAAGAGAAGCAAGTGAAATTCATTCTTTGGCAGCCATGATTTTACCGGATACTAGCTAACACACCAATTTGTACTTAATCAAGCACCGGGGGAAGTATGAGCAAGCACTGGCAGGACTAAGAATATCTCAATGAAAGCAAATTAAGGAGATTTAACATCGAAAGATGGGTAGAATGCTCTTCTATTTCAATTCCAAAACACATTGCAGTTCTCATCGTGCAAAGAGTTTTATACGCATTTGAGAATTACAATGCAAAAAAGTATCTTATCTGCGTGATTTGTTCTTACACAAGCATATAGGAATGAATAAGGAAGTACTCATAAATTTGTACACCTACAAAGAAACACAATTGTTGGGGAAAGAAGGAAGCGTTAAGTTCATCAGACCAAAGCATTGGCACCAGCAACAATCTCCAATATCTCTCCTGTGATTTTCGCTTGACGTTCCCTATTGTAGACAATAGACAACGTCCTTTTCAATTCCATGGCATTATCTGTAGCATTGCTCATGGCACTCATCCTAGAAGCAAGCTCACTGGCTAATGATTCCTGCAAGGCCCTCAAAATCTGGCTGTTGAGATAGAGAGGCAACAAAGCATCAAGAATCTGAACTGGATCCTGCTCAAACTGCAAAATGGGAGAGAAATCCGCTGTCTCGGTCCTCACAGCATCTCTCTCAACTGTCAGTTTCCCTTCCTTGGTTGTCAATCTGAAGAACTCATCCTCAGCAGCATCAACACAGACACCATTTATATCACAGATCTCTCCCCTTGGTGAGAGTGGGAGCAAAGTATGAATCACAGGATCAGACTTAACCAACGATACGAACTTGGTATACAAAAGCTCGACTTTATCAACTTCTTCACTAACAAAGAGTGAAAAAACATCGTCTGCAATTGCCTGAGCTTCTTTAGCTGTAGGGAGTGAAGTGCCCTCTAGAAACCTATCCACCGGAATATAAGGCCTACGTAGAAAATATGCATTACCCTTTTTCCCCACACTAATGACAGTATAATCAAGTCCAAGCTCCTTCAATTCTGCAATTCTTGATTCAGCTTTCTTGATGATATAATTGTTGAAACCTCCACAGAGACCACGATCACCAGTAACAACAACCAAGGCAACTTTTTTGACAGGCCTAACATTTGTGAGAGGAACATCTATGTCCTCAATTTGGAGTTGTTCATTAATGTTGTAGAGAACTTCTACCAGAGACTCAGAGAAAGGTCTGCCATTGACAACAGCTTCTTGTGCCCTCCTGACTTTAGCGGCAGCAACAAGCTTCATAGCTTCAGTGATCTTCTGTGTGTTCTTTACTGAATCAATACGACCTCTAAGTTCACGGAGACCACAGTGAATTTGGGTTGCAGATGAGGATCTTGAAGGGTTAGGAGCTGAACTTTGAGAAGGAAGCTGAAAAGGGCTGATGAAAGAACGGAAAGAGAGTGAAGAGGTGTCAGAAAGGGAAGGTTTTGAGGATACCCACATTGTTAGATTAGAGCAAGACATGGTGACAGTGGACTGGAGCTCTACGAAGAAGAGGATTATTCTAAAACAGAGGAAGAGCTTTTTCCTGTGTGGGAAGGTTAGTTTTGTATAAGACCAAACTGTTTTTGTGAAGTCTTATCTTTTCTCGTGTGTTGGAGAGTGGTTTCTGCCTACGGAAGGAATGAGTGGAGGGAGAGGCAGGGAGTGGATGAGGCTTTGGGATAAGGATTTTGACCGTTGGAGATTGCTCGGGACATGAATTTGATTCACTCCCTTTTCCTCCGTTACATTCTGGTGGGACAGCCCCATCTGATGTGGCAAGTTCTGAGTGGGGTTATTTTGGATATTAACTTGATAGGGTCCCCCTACTCTGAATGGTATATACGGCTCCATGAATTCAGATGCTCGATGTGATTCCCATGAAGTATCTACTTCTTGATGTCACCATGTCAGTGACAGGCAATTCTGGCCACAGCGGCCATGCTAGCTGTGCTTAACATCCATATAGGAACTACAGCTTCCATCGTTTATGTTTGAGTTATTTAATCAAAAGCATGAAAAATCTCATCTTGTTATCCGAATTTGTACAATAAGGATTCAATGTAAATGGCAGAGGCTTCAAGTAGCAACAGGTTTTCCTCTAAGAAAATTTGGAGAAAAGATCAAAAGATCAAGCTTTCATCGTCTGGATCTCTATCTCTATTTCCATAGAAAAGATTGCAACATCTAGTGTACAGAAACCTCAAACAATAAGACAGGGGAAACAAAAAAGATAAAGAAATTTCAAGGCCACAAAATCAAGGGCCAGCAATACATTATTGGTCCAGATTTGTGCAGAATATCGACTTCAATTTAATAGGACACAACATCTGCATCAGAACTGGAATGCCTGTATTGCGTTCATTGCAGATCAATGTTCCCAGAGCCATAAGTTTCAATGACTACATTTTCTTTGAACCTATTATAGCTCTTGGGTTGTATGAGAAGGGGAAGACAGGACAGAAAACAAAAGCCAGGACTTGAACTGTAACATGGCGAGTGGGGATCCTATTAACAGGAAAATTCAAGAATTTAAGCCGTCCTGGCCCCTGAATTCTTAGGATCTATACAATTCGTAATCATAAGCATGTAGAATCATAATAGTAGCATCCATATCCGACATATGAACAAACAAAACCATCCTGACATATCTTGTTCTAGAACTTTGTTCTTGAGTAGGAAACTTCGCATGACAATACATACAATAGCATACCATGACAGATGCACGCCACATCATATGCGAAACCTTGCAAGTATGTATTTCTCATTAAGAAAAAGTTCTCAATTCTTCATTAGCTGATGACTGTAAAGTATAAGAATGAAAAAAAAATTTAAGCCAACTGAGCTAGCATGAGAATCAGAAAATATAAAAACTAAACTCTATTCTCCTCATTTTCTTCCACAAGAAAGGGGCTAACAATAGCCTGGTATGTCTGTCTGTCAGGAATCACTCCTTTAAGCACCATGTAGTTGTGCAATTCAATCACTTCATCTGGATTACAATTCTTAGCAGAACAGGTAATGAGCATTGTATATGTTACAACATCAGGAACCAGGCCGTGTTGAAGCATTCTCTTCATTAGTTCTTTTGCTTGTTGAATGCATCCAAACTTACAAAGAAAGTTTATCAAAGTGTTGTAAGTTACTCTGTTCACTAACCCCCCTACCTTTCTCATCTCCAAGAACAAAGCAAACGCCCCATCAATATTACCACAGCCACAATAACCATGTAAGAGAGTGTTATATGTTATGGCATCAGGTAAACCCATACTCTGTAATGAATCTACCATCTGTCTTGCAACATCCACTGACATCTCCTTGCACAATCCATTGAGAATAGAGTTATAGATCACCATGTTGGGTCCTTCCTCCACCTTTGCCATTTTGTCATAAATCTGAACAGCACTTTCTATCTGCCCTTCCTTGCAGTATCCATCAATTAAAGCACCATATGTGACCAAGTCGGGAATTAAACCATGGATAAACATGCTACCTACAAGTTGCATGGCTCCTGCTAAATTATTACTTTTACAAAGGCAGCTGATAAGAATATTGTGTGAGAATGTGTCTTCAATCAGATTCATTTCTAGAACCTGCTGATGAAAATTAAAAGCTTGCACCACATATCCATGTCTGCAAAGCCCCTTGATGATAGTAGAGTAGGTGACATTGTCTGGGCATACATGCTTGTCAATCATGTCAGCTAATACCAAAGAAGCTCCCTCTAAATCACCTTCCATGTAAAACCAATGGAGGATTGAGTTATAAACAACAGTATTAGGCATCAAGCCCCTTTCCACCATCTCATCACACAATCTTAGTGCCTCTTCTAAGCACCCTTTTTGTGCATGACCATCTATTAAGGTTCCATAGGTCCTTACATCAGGCTCAACACCTGCCTTAACCATGTCATTACAAACTTCTTCCACAAATGCAATTTTTCCTATTTTACAAAACCCATTAACGATAGAATTGTAAGTTACCGAATTCGGTGAAACAGAGTTTCTTGACATTACTCCCATCTTCCTGACAAGCTTCAAGGCAAGCTCTATGTCACCCATCCTACAAGCTCCATTTATTATCATGTTGAAAGTAACAACATTAGGCCAAATCCCACTCTTCAACATCCGATAAAATGTAGAAATTGCTTCTAGTATTCTACATTCCTTACAAAGAGCATATATAACTAAGTTAAAAGTATTCACATTCTCAATATACCTGTAAGAAACCATTTCCTTATACACATTCCAAAATCTACCAATTTCATTTAACTTCAAAAGATGACTTAAGAAATTATTCCAAGCATGAATAGTAACAAAACGACCCTCCATTCTCAACTTCATAATGACTGCATAAGCACCCTCAGTAGCCCCACACTGTGTGCAAGCTCTAACCAATGTATCAAAGACTGCTGGAAAGGAATCACACAATTCATAACTATCCTCCAAACCATCCAAAACTTCCAATGGGGTCATGCCATTTACATGTATTAAATTCTCCAATAGAGTTAGTGCTTCATCAAATCGTCTCGACTTGACCAAGACATGAATTAGAGCACAACAGGATGCCAATGAGTGTGGAAAGCCTTTCTTCTCTCCAACCCAATTGTGAAACTCCAAGGCTAACTGAGGCGAGTTTTGAAACTCGCGAACGACACGACTCACCAATGCATCTGTAAGACTTGGGGACACTTGCTCCAAGAATTTCCATCTCCTATGTCTTAAGTTAACACAGACTGCTCTGAAGACAATGTCTTCACCACTTGGGCAAGAGAATTGCTTACCTACATGCAAACCCCGGCTGAGAAGACTTGTTCTTCTGGACAAAAAAGAGCTCAAAACCATAGAAATATCAATACCCAAATCATCAAATAGTCCTTATTTCTGTAACAAATAGTTAAAACAGAGAAAACCCAGATCAGTGCAGCATCAGAAATATCTTCCTAATATTACAGGACAGCATGAAACAAAACAAGGAAAGAGACGAGTAGAAGTACTACCTTTTAAAGCTTCCTCCTCCTAAGAACAAAAACAGTGTCTTGGAGATATGACGGCTGACTGACACAGTGGAAAAAGTTGTCGAGAAATCATCGCCGAAAAACAGGTGAAGTGCTTTTCACTTTACGGTTCCCCGTCTGTATCCATTTCTCTATAATGGGCTCCAACTAGGCCGTTAAATATGTGTCGGCATTGACCTCGTGGGCCTTCCAATCGAGGGTCGTGATTAGGCTTTCGCTTGTCCAATAAGAATAACCCAAATAAACATATACCTCAGAAGTAACATAGTATCACTCATGTTCATCACCTAGAAACAGATTAAACAGGTGAAAATAAGATAACAAAAATCAAGGAGTACTCCCTTTAATCATTTCATCATATGCTTAATGTAACAGTTTGCTTCTGATCTAGACGCAATTTACCCTTCCAAAAATAATCTCTCATCCCAAAAGTATTTAACCAAACTATATGAAAAGAGATACACTATTATATACTTTCGACAGTCTGGAACTTATACATGGGGAGAATAAATAGCCCCAAGGTGCATACAGGAGGTATGCATATGATAGTCTAAAAATACTCCATCAAATTAATTATGAGTTATGACAGTTTGAATATCAAATGCAGTTGGCTTTCAAGCTTGTCTGGGGGCGACGGTGAACCCATGGTTATGTTTTAAGAGAAATGTGGGGAGAGCGATCCGTCGGGAAGGGATTGCTCAAAACATTGTCCATGTAGTACTGTGGATGGCTGGCATCCATTACCCCAGACTGCATATCTTCAGATGGCTTCCAGTGCCTTTTCCTTTGATTGATGAACCAGATGTTTATTTGCTTCTGATCCAAACCAGTAGACTAGGCAAGGGCAAGCTTTTGCGACTCTTGTTAACGAGGAGTGTTAATATGTTAAGCAAAGTTCTATATGAAAAAAATTAAGAGGCAATTATAAGATTGAATCCAGAGCAATCTTGATAACAAGTTAATGACATGTGCCAAAGCAAAAGTTTCAAGTTAGCAGTAGTCCTTGTGTATGTGATCAAGTCTTGAATCATGGTTTGTTGGCATTCTCATTAAGGAGGAAGCTTTGGTTTAGCATTTGCAGTGCAGAAATAGATACAACAATCCACTGATAAGTTGAGCAGACGTGTACTTACTGATGGTTAAGGCCATTTGTAATGTCTACTCTACCAATCCAGCAACTGTTGCCTGGCTTCCTTAGGCAGCTTCCCTTTCTTCCTCTTCTACATAAACTCCCGCTTCGGACTGCCTAAATATCCACTGTACTTTGGCAAAAGCTGACCTTTAAGTTGTCGATCTTCTGCAAGGGGATCTATGAAATTGTTGTTCACATCAACTTCTTCCTTAGATGATCCATTCCTGTCAGCAGCTTCTCCACTAGCTGATTACAGAATGAATTGGTAAGCATCTCAAATGAAACTATATCTCCTTGTTATTACTCAAACCAGAACAGGATGGTGACATATTACTTAACTAATCAAGATTTATAGTATTCAGATTCCTGTGTCACCATAAAATTCTGTTCTCTTGTCAACAAACGAATTCATTAAAAGATTAACGCAACAATCACGGTTTATAGAAATGCTGATTAATTTATAGAAACCTAAATGGCAGAAAACGTTGGAGGGGACTCTTGACATGTGCTCAAATGGGTGAACATATGATCCAGACATGTCAAGCATGATATACGGCAGTATCTGAGAAGAACTCGTTATCATTGAACATCTTCATTACAAAAGTGGAAATTGCATATGTCTGCAGCATAAAGCATCTGACTCAACAATGACAACGACATTGGAGAAATATTAGTCTTATAGCTTAAGCTCACACACACACACACACATATATAGGTTATGTTGCTCACCAGAAAAGAACCCTCTGCTTGTGATTTAAATTACTGAATCTGTCACATAACCAATCATAAGGCCATAAAGATATCATGCATTCAAGCATGTAAGGCGAAGTTTGACCAGTGTTCTAAGAAGCACCACAAAGAGGTAATTCAACTCATAAAGAATTCTAAAGTGCCAATTCAAATTATGGTATAATTTGGACCATCGCTTCCTTTCCTCAAAGCATTAACTCTTTAGTTATAAACTCATATTCTTTTATTTTATTCATGTAAATTTTTAATTCATAATAAAAAATTAACTATCGTCATTAATAGATTGATTTTTTCTGTTCAAAAAACAATTAAAGTGACTTTTCTTTTTCATATTTTCTTTTGAAACCTATAACATGATTTTGTCACTCAATTGATCATGAGATCACATAATCATTACGGATTAAAGACTTACATGGACAAAAAAGAAAGTAAAATAACTTTTTGAAGTAGCAAAAATCGACAACTCTGATTAACAGAGTACAGCTAAAGTAAAACTAAAAGAGAACTAATTTTCTGTTTAGAAAAGAATTCAAGGGGAACAAAAAAAATCCACTTAACAGTTGATTAAGCATCCAAGGCAAGTACGACACTGTTTTCATCGATTCTACAACTCAAATGATGCCTAGATTGATTGAGTAGATAACTAATCTGGATTTGGATCTTGGTTTCCCTACTCTGCAACTCTAAGTAGAGCCTTTCTTGGATTCATGGCAGTCTTTATGTAGTCTTCCAAAGGCGGAAGAGACTGTTGTTCTTCATTGTTAGTTGCTTGTCCTCGAATAAGCTGTAAAAGCCATGAATGGATGTAATGGTAATGGTAAAGATAGAAACATATTGAGACTTGAGGGATGGAGAAGTATACCTTTGATGTCCATGACCACTCTGCTTGTTGGCAGACATAACGGATGTCCCTTCCAGACATTCTGGATATGCAAAGAGTGAGAAGCAAGAAAAGTCTTTAATGTAAATTCCAAATTCCGAATTTATTGTGGCAGGAATAGGCAAAGGAAAGGGATGCATATGAATGGCAGAAGATAAATTATGTTTGCAAAGCTTAAATGAGCATTACAAGACAACACAAGGAAGTTTAAATTCTCCTAGTAGAAAACTTTCAGATATGAAACAAAATATACATAAGGAAAAAGAGAAGCTCTTGCAACATAACTCGAGAAATGAAGCTAACAAAGTCAGACTTACTCCTCTGTGACTTGAGCAGGTTCATTTGACTCAGATTCTGTAAGGTGCTTTGCATACTGAGCTGCTATCTTCCGACAGGTTTGCTCATCAGAGAGGCCAAAGCCATTAAGTTTTTTACACACCGTTTTTGTTTATGATATCCAGCAATATTGTCCCAAGAAGAATTCTGATGTGGTGCATCAAGTCCATAAATTCTCACCCCTGTGGCCTCCAAACTAGCAATTAATTTTTTTGCAAACGGCATCTGTGAAGAATCACTTGGTTCTTTTCCTGCAGATGGCATCTGTGAAGAAATTGTAGGACTTTGTCCCAACTTTCCACTAGCTAGCTCCTTTGGATTCAAACTTCCTTGCTCTAATAACTCAACTTCCTAAAACAATTTGTACATTAATCCGTTACTTTGTGAAACATAAAAAGAATAATGCAATCTCATTCATACAACAATAGACCAACCGCTTTGTCTGAGCTTATAATGCAGCTCAAAAATCATAACAAGTATAAGCTTAAGGCAAACACTTTGAGAGGGAAGGTGGCTTGACATGTTAGAATTAACATTGAGTAGTGCAGAGCATAGGTCAGCGTGCAAAGTAGGCAGATAATAAAGGATAAAAATAGAAACGCAGAGAGACACCAACATCTACTGCCCAGAAATAGAAATTGCACATACCTCATCATCATCATAAGTTGTTCCTAGCAGCACTCCAGCTACATGCCAACCAGCTCCAGCTCCAGCCCCAAGCAAACCTTGTAAAACTATACAGCGAATAATAAGAATCCTTAAAAGAAAATGCACCCCAGCAGGACATAAGCACTCTATCTCCCCTCCATTGAGCACCAATCTCCCATCTTTTGGAGAGCACCGATGAGCTGAGATCGGTGCTCTCATTTTTTTTAATTCCTTTTAGAAATATAATAATAATTTTTTAAAATAATAAAAAAAATATTTTAATCTTTTTATAATTTTTGTAAATGGTGTTTATACTTTTGAGACGAAGTGTCTTATTGGAAAACTAACTGACCTCTGTATACTTTCGATCAAAATTTAAGAGAAGTAAGGGTATTTTACCCATTTCTATATATAGTTTTATTATTTAATTATTTCTATAACGAATTCATCATGTTTGCCATTAACATAAATATACACAAAAATTAAGACAAAAACTTTAATTTTGATATTATATAGATTTAAAATTTTTTAAAAATTATAATACAAATGTTCAATACTAATACTATAATACAAAAATGGGATAAAGTTAAAAATTTTGTTAAACTTGTTGGAATTACACAAGACCACCAAAAGGTTTTCTTTAGGATTGCAGGGCCCTCCATTGTTGGGGCATCTTGGAGCTTCTAATCCAAGATGCTTGCATTTGCTTCCCAGAAACTCTGCTCAATTATGTTACAGTACTCGGTAACTATTTTAGTTTGAGCTTTTCCAACAGAAGTGCTATTCTCCAGCATTGAGGTCTTCTCTGTCTGCATAAAAACCAAGGGACATTGTTTATAAAGCAAATGGTAAAGCATTGGGAGTTATGTGCAAAGGATTTTAATATGGCAGGAAAAGCAACCTTAACCCGGAAAACGGAAGAACCCTGCCGAAACATGAGTGGCAGCGTGTTATAGTCGATACCAAACTCTTTAAGCAGCAATTCATTCTTCTCACGTGCTTGAGTACCCTGCAAGGAAGGAGGTGGCTGAGATACCATGGAAATGACATTGCTCGCCATAGGATTTATGAATGATGAAACAACCTTTTAAGTAACTGTAAGATCATACACACATAAATATATGAATGACCTTGACATGCGAGCAATTTCAGTATGGCAAATCAAAAAACTGAACACTGACGCCATACAAGTGAGCAAGATTAAGTTATAACATAATGGTGCCAAGTTGAAACTTGAACCTGATATTAATTCCAAAACAGAGTAACATAGTGTGACCAGAAAGACACCTTCAGGCAACTTTGAGCTTCACTTTTGCACTTTCCAGACTTAACAAGACTCCAGAAACAGGTATTGTACTGATTATTGATGTGACCTACATCCGAAAACATGAAAATGATAAGTTATGACAAATGGCATTACACTAACAGCCATGACGAAAAAAGGCACATGAGAAACTTTCAACCATTATGCCCTCCTTCCCTTCATTTTACCAGGGAAATGATAAACTTTCAGCCATGACAAAGACACTTACAATCAACTTGTCTCCATGCCAGATAATCTCGAAGAATTTCAGCTGATGGATAACATACTGCCCGTCCATCAAAAGATGGAGGGTACTTCAACTCTTTCATTGGGAAGACATCTTTCCATTTCATTACGTGCATCGAAGAGAAAAAGGATACAATGGCAGAAACTATTTCACTGTCACAAGTAAAATTATCCAAATCTCAGATTGAAAGGCAACTCAGGGAAACAAAATTTAGTGCTTCTCAATCTAAACATCAGGGTAATGAGAGTTAAAAGCAATGTTTTGCATGAATTCCTTAATGAGGCAGAATAAATCTTGGACCATTACAGCCTTCCGGCTGCCAAAAGGGGACAATTTATAAACCTGGCTCGCCTTTGATAGAGCTGAGAATTCTTCTTCAAAACAAAGCTGAAAGTCAAAACAAACCAAAAATAATTTACACAAGTGCAACAAAACCAAAAACTTGTAACAAGCAGTATAAGCATTTGTATTACCTGTACTCATCACTGACTCCATAAGAGAAAATAATATCTTGAAACTCTTCTAACACAGCCACCGCACATAAATTCATAAGATCCAGAGCTTGCTTATCATTAGGCTTATTGAATTCATGAACATCAGAAAATCTACCAAAAGGCATAGAACAAGATTAAGTTTCAATGCATCCATAAATATAGTCAAACAAAATTTTATGTATCACATTTTTTTGATTGACATGGTCTCTGGATCTGTAATTTGTCCAACACAGAATGAGGATAGTTACTGAACACCTCTCACACACTTCATGGTTCCCATTCTTTGAAATGTAATGAATGCTCGACCTCATATTCTCTGTTTTAGGAGTCATACCAATTCCTTAAATATGTGATAAAGGGAGAAATAGATACTTGATCTCATACTTTAGATTGCAAAAACCTAGAATAATAAACTGCCATTCTCATATGGATGTCCCGAACAAACTAATAACTAAAATCAGACTGCATGCCACAAGCATCTCTGAGTTTTGGAAAGAAGTTAGCATTTTCAAGTGAAACCCAAACTTTACCAATGATTGAAAGCCAAGGGGAAGAATATCTAACTCAATAGAAGCAGAATTAGGAAACTAAAACAAAATAAACGCTTTACCTGTGAAAATGGCAGCCATCTATTCTAATTACAATCCAAGTAGATGGCATCAGCTTGCTGTCAAATAGAAAAGATCTGATGTAATCAGGGTTTATTTTGACACAGTCCTCAGAGAAACCTCCCAGCTCTTTAAGAAGACTTGCATGTTCGTTCCAAAAGCTTCTCCCAGTTATATTCTCCGAGCGGAAATCACTAGCCTTTCTCCGCAACCTCTTCACAGGAGTTCCATCCTTCTTGTACTTCACGACATCTTCCACCTTCACAAAGTAAGGAAGATGATATCGGTTGACAAATAGATGTCATATGTCAAAGAACACAAAGGAGAGGGAAGAAAAGGATGAAAGACCAACTCAGTTTACATACTCTCTCCTCAGGTGATATCTGTCCAACTGGAAAACTTGATACACAATTTGAGAGAAAAGAATTCACAATATTGTAAGATTTTGTTTTAATAAGCGTCATGTCTTAAGCCAGTCGCAAGCTAATAGCTACATTCTATTGATCTAGATCTCAAAATGGTATTGAAAGTTATTTGGAGTACTGTGGTTATGTACACATCCATGTTGTCTGTTTCGAGATATGTGATCATTGACCCAGATATGGCTGCAACATGCATTGGCAAGCACATGCTGATCAAGGCCAAATATCCTAGGAACTAAACGTTGAACTTTTAGAATACTTAAACCACTATAATCTATTCAAAAGAGGAATGAAACCTGCGTCTTGAAAATACAAGTTCCCTGACGAAACAATGCAAGACACTCATTGTAGTTAATACCAAACTGTTGAAAGAGAAGTTCATTTCTGTCTTGTTCTTTATGATCCTGCAGAATCAACAGATAAAACATAACAAGATTAGAGTTTTTGCATAAGAAGGCCCAACCATACAGAACATGAAAACCAAAAGAATCTCTGCATTACAAAAAGGACTATACAAATAAGAGGTGCCATGGCAGACAAATCAGAAAGATGTCTCAACAGCCAAGCTGAATGAAACAGTGCATCCGTGAAATGAATTTTTTTTAAAGAAATAAAACGAACAAGATTAAGATCAAGAACAGGAGTGTCCATAAACTAGTAAATTCCTAGCAGAGAAACATGCACAATTTACACATGTAAACCAGTAGGCACACATACAATAGGACACACACATACATGCAGCTAAGCAAATGCATATATACTTGTTAGCAGTTTAGCACCTTCAAAATTTCTTGTGCTTCCATTTCAGTCTTTCCACCTTTTGTGACAAGCTCCCAAAAACAAGTATTATACTGATTTTGAACATGGCCTGCCAAACCCCCGAAGGAAAAAAATTTAACAGATTCCAACTGATGTATATTGCAAAATTTGTCATTTGTTTCTCAGAAGATTTTGTGTGTTTAGAAGCATTAAAATAGTCACTCACAATCTTTTTGTCTCCATGCAAGATATGCTTGAAGAACCTCTATGGATGCACAACATACAATTCGAGAACGAAACGAAGGTGGATATCTCAACTCCTTACAGGGAAAGAATTCTTTCCACTTTGTGACATATACAGCAGAAAAGAATGATACGACGACGGATGAGACTTTGCTGCATATTCATTGAGTCATAGCCAAGTTACAAAGACTCAGTAATTCAGTAGCCATGTCAAAAACAAATGCAAAATCACCGAAACTTGCATAGGAGAAAACACTCAGCAATTCAGAATAAAAGAAAAACCTGCTTCGCCTCTGGTAAAATTTCGATGTCTTCTTCAAAACAAAACTGTACAAAAAACACATCAAAGAAGAGAATCAAATGAAGTTTCATAGATAACAGTTGAAAAACAAACCAACAATTCAATTACCTGTACTCATCGCTATATCCATACGAAAAGACAACATCAGGATACTCCTCTACAACAGCCATAGCACATTGGTTCATCAAATCTAAGGCTTTCTTATCATTTGGTTTCTCAAACTCATGAACTTGAGAAAATCTACCCAAAAGAAAAAAACCGAGTACATCAGAACTTAAATGTGTAAAAAACCACAGTTTTCTTTTCATTAACTTTCACTTACCTACGAAAATCGCGTCCGTCTATTCGAACTACGATGAGATTGGGTGGCATTACTTCGTCTTCAACCTCGAAGGACTTAACGTATTCGTATTTGCTATTAGCCATTTTCTAAGGTTTCTGTCCTCTCTCACGGAAGAATGATCGAGCACTCGGTGTGCAGTGTTCAGAGGCCAGAGAACGGAAAAGAAGCTTCCCAGTGTGTTAAAAGGCGCACTCTTTTCAAAACCAACGCTTAAATACGAAAGGTGAATTGACTTTCAGCACATGAGAAATTCGTTATCTAACTTTTTTTAAACTTGAAAAACCGGCAACTCCATGATTACAACTTACCATTTCTTAATGGTTTTTTTTTTTTTGGTTTGATTTACCTGTCGTCTCTTCCAAAGTTATGACCTGTGAAGAACCAATCGGCCATTAACGCAAGCTTCTTTGCAAACCCCAACAAGCCCTTCGATAATTAAAACCCATGATCTCTTTCTGTTTTCCCTACTCCAACAGAACATTAGTTTGAGGATCTAATCCTACCAAATGGACGAAGCGCTGCTTTCTTGAACAATAAAGGCACCATCTTTCCATCTCCTGTTACCTTTCATGCCGATAATTATCTTGGGTCCAATTTGCCCTTTCGTTGTTGGAAATTTTGAAGAGGGTATACTTTTTTTTTCTTAACATAATTAAAAATTTAAAAAAAATCCCTATTTTCAGCAGACAATTGTGTTTTTACATTAAAGAAAAAAAGAATCAACATGATAAGGATTAAGTTTTTGAGATGAACTTGCTCTAACTTCTTACAATTCCCTTGGAATCAATTGATATCGTCTATAAACTGGTAGACACAAAGCAAAATTTCTGTACAAGAGCATTGACAAACATGGCACTAGGTTTACTCGTGCCGTTGCATAATTAACATTATCATTTACAAAAACGAGCATAGAAAGTGGAGGTGCAAAACCTGGAAGAGGACCCTCCTCCCAGCCATGCCAGCAGGCACATGAAAACAAAATCTCCAAAACTTACTCATGAAGGGGGATTGATTACCTTTCAGTTTTTTTTTTTATTTGAGCTCTGACTGAACTTTCTCTCGTTTTCTGATTGGGTTGGCAGTGTCCAGGGAATATAAGCAACCTGGTTAGATTAATCACCATTCGCCAACAATGAAAGCGCAGTTGATTAACCACTGTCTTTAGCATCATTTTTGGGGTTTCCTAAACTGGAACCAGTATTTGCAATTGTATTAGCCCGACGTTTTCTTGGTTTCCTCAATGTTGGAACAGAAAGAGAACCCAAGCTGAGTTGTTCAGCCATGTCTATAGCATGTTCCTGCACCATGACTTTTCTTGTGCTTGGTGTTGTGTGCTTTAAGGGTCTGTTGAGACGATATGAAGCCAAAGTTTTAGTAGGAGGGCCTTTGCTTATTGCACTCGCTTCATTCTTAGCTTTTGAGCATGAAGTACGGCCTGATGCAGATGAATCCAAGCTCAACCATGAACTACTTGCATCCTTCCTCGGACATGTCAAACCCAGTTTCAAGAAAGGTGGGCTTCCCTTTTCAGGAACACAAATATTGCCCTGTGAGTTACAACGGGTGCTTAATTCCCATTGTTGATTATTACAATCTTCCTCTGTCACAGTTTTTCTTGTTGTAGACCCTTCGGCCTCCTACAAAAAGCAATGAAGTAGGAATTAAGGAAGAACATACAGGCAAACTCAAAACAGTACTAGTTTCTTACTTCTCAGGCAGAGAAAAAAGTGGGCAATGTCCAATTTCAGAAAAGGATCGGAAGCTATGCAGTATCAAAGCTGAGCAGCACCAAACGGTTCTCATTTGATAACCAAAAAGGTACAAAGAGGGCACAGAGAAGAAACAAATGATGCCGAAGCATGTTCTATATCCATGGCTTCCAAAAAGTAAAAACAAAGAAAGATAAGAACATTTCAAAATCAAGTGCAACAGATAATGACAGCATGAATAAAAAGCATAACGACCAAAAAGGTCCAGGGTAGCAGCCCTGTGCATAAGTGACTGATCATGTTCAACAACAGTGTGCCACAGATGAGGTCAGAATATGTGCAAAGAATGTTATAAATGAAGTAGTGTTATAAAGGGAAGTCATAACAAGAATCTCAGAAGACAGATTGTCAGGTTTAGCTCCATTATAATCAAAGCATGGCCAATAAAGACAGAAGTACAGGTTAATTAGACTTAGCATACCTAACGCTATTCCTTTCATATTTCAGAAGCAACTGAATAATAACAAACAGAAAGAGGAGAGACACCTTATCTTGCATCTCAGAAACTTGCTCACAGCCTGAACCTTCTCCTTCAGAATCAGCCATTTCCTCACACTCAAACTCCACATGTTCTTCAAACTCTTCATCTGAGTCACTCAACTCTTCTTGTTCCATCACAATCTCCGGATGAGACTGATCACTTGTATCGTCCATGTATCTGCCAGTGGTTTTGCTTGGTATAGTTGATGCACGGACACCTGAAACAAACTTGTTGCCTGATGAATGGGAAGTGTCTCGTGTTTCTGCTGCATTTTGAGAATTTAGTAAACTAACTGCTGAGTTTGCATGATGTGTAGCAGCATCCCCACTTAATGCTGCATTCTCTTTTGTAGATAAAGAACTAAGATGGATCTCCAAGTCTAGTTCATTAGCTTTCTCATTAGGGCTAGAGGGTCTAGATCTGGTGGCAAATGGGCTGCGCTGGGCCACTGACTTCATCTGAACAGCATTGGAAGGATTACAGGGTGCAACAGATTTGCCATCTATATTAACAGATAGAGATGCAGTTGAGCATTCAGTCACTAGTTCACTATTTGTATCATCAGTTCTTTGCAGGAGTGGGTGGAAGTCAATGCCACAAGATATTGAAACAGAGTCCTTCATCTTCAAAGATTTGGTCAAACTCTCAACAGAATGGCTAGTTTGCTGAGGATTGTAAAAGAGACTTAGGTTTAGTTGGGGCTGATTCCCAGAAAAGAAACTGAAAGAACTGGATGCACCAGTTCCACAGGTCAATGGATAATATGGCACTTGTCCATCTTCAGAGGCCTGGAACAGCAATGGATGCATCTGAAGATCTGTATGAGTACTTCTTTCTTCTGCAACACTTTTGTTCTTGACAACTCCAGATTCTTCAGAGCGAGAACTTGTGATGTTTGCTCTTGTTGGATTGCTTTTATGTCTTTTATTGGCCAATGCCTTAGCAGAATGAGAAAATGGAGAAACTGTATTTCCTATTCCAGCATCAACAACACCATCTCCAGTTGCAGAAACCTTGGTGTATGCTCCACATTGATTGATTTTCAGAGCAGACTCTGAGATTACACGAACAGATGGTGGAAGATTCACTGGGGGCAAGTCTGGTGCCAATTTCACTAACCGTAGGTTGTTGGATTTACGCGATCGATATGGCCGTAAACATATTTGAGATTTGGAGGCATTCCATATCATATTAGGAACAAGATGGGTTGGTTGCAATGCATTAGGTGCATGATGAGAGGTAGTGTAAGGATGCTGGGATTGGTTCAATGCATGTGGAGATCCCCGCATATGGCCAGTCAAGGGTCGAATGACTGCAGACACATGTCTATTTGATTGCTCTGTAACATGAGTCCCCTCTTCTGTTGACATATCACCAGGAAGGTTCTTATTTCTAATGTTCAAGCAAGGATGTTCAGATGAAATAAGCTTGGAAGTACCTGGCCTCCAATCAGCTAAAAACCCCTCATGAACATAAGATTCATCTACATTTTCTATGTCATCATCTCCACTGCAATTCTCTCCACCAGTATATTCAGCTTGACAGTCCTGCAGTTGAGGAAATTAAAATAATTATCTTTGAAAATAAACACTCTACCAAGCATAGCGGATCCAATCTGAGTCAAATTTTACGGTTTATAAGGTTAATGAATAAACTATAAAAAGGAATATTGCACAAACATAGATTGCATAATGTAGGTTGATATTTTATTAATTTTGTTAACATTTTAGAATCTTTACTTTGTAGTCTGAAAGTGTTATTCCAACCTGCAATGTTGACAATCAATGAAATGAGCCAAGATCAAGCTTTAGCCAAGCATCAAAGAGATCAGCTATTTCAAAGCCCAACTCTTTATACACATCAATGCACTGGTGCAACTGTTTACAAAACATTCAGATTCTCTACATAATTTTTGACATATCCACCTTGTCTTAAAGATCATAGATAGTAATCTAAAAACAAATGAAAGTGTGAAAATGTAAATGGCAATTCATGTTTCCAACTCCAAAAAAGTATACAAACCTCTTTGTCAGACACATGTTGCCAATTAGTCAACGCAGCTTTACGTTTTCGTCTTTCTGATTCATATAGCCGTCGCTTCTCTTTCTTGGTTGCATCTTGTTTATATGACTTCTGAGTTCCAAGGGCTATGCGCCATTGCCGGGGTAGCAAAGATGGATCTCTGTGTGGGACAATAAATTTCCAGACAGACATCCAGTCAAGTTTATAAACCTTGAGCCCCTGTGGATGTAAAAGTAATACTTGCAATTATAAGATTATATTAAAGGACAATGAAACATAAGTAGTACATGATCATGACAATTACCTCCTGAATACCTTGCAGCTCTTCCACAGTCAAAGGCGAGGTTTTCATTCTCCGGACTGCCTGCACAAAGTACCAAATATTTCTTACAAATTCTTACAAATAAAAAGTAAACAGGTGACCCAGGTTAATTTAGGTCCAATTTATAACCAAATATGCAAATAAAATCTTTTGAGAATCATGGCCTTTAATCAGAAGATAAGGAAAGAGGTAGAAGAAAAAGCAGTTATTGAATCAAAAATTAGAACACAACTGCAACAAATATCAACAAGAAGATATATCCATCTTAGATTTGCCCAAGATTGCTTACATACCTTTATGGGATTTTCTGGTGCTTTTGATGAACAGCGATTTTTTTGCCTAACGAAAATCTGAAACAAGTAAATTTGTCAACTGACTTAAGAACTTAATGCTTAATCGCCAAACGGACTAAAAAGTGTTGCAACTAAAGATGAGGATAAAAGATACCTGATGCTTAGATTTGCAAGGAAGATAGCGTTGCTGAATCGCTTTCCAATCTGAATTATATTCCATTATGCCCAAAGCGAGTAATCTGCATCAAAATATCAAATACAAAACTGATGAACCTCTACGAGCCATTTTTTCTATTTCTCTTTGTTTAAATAAATGACCTTCACATGAGCATAGAAACCCAATGAAAAATCAAGACAATCAACCGACAAGAGAACAGGGAAGCATGCAACTCACTCATCCTCTGCATCGGTAAAAAGAACCCGATTTGCAACTGCTACAGGAGGAGGCTTATGTGGAAATAACGCTGGATTGAACAAAGGAAAAAATCTCTGTGCTAACTTGGCAATTTCCTTAGGGACAACCGCAACTGACTGCTTTTTGGTTTTCTCAACAAGGGTAGCAGCCAATGTCTTCTTAGGTGGTGGTTGACAGACTGATGACGGTACCGTAGAGCCAGCTGGTAGAGCACTGCCTCTTAGTGCTTCATTATTAGCTTCCACTGCAGATGGAAAACAAGGAAGAGGAAACAGAGGCTCCTTTTCATATTGAGTAGCACAACTATTCTCCAAGTGACTTTGTCGATGCTCCTGGACAGCTGTCATAATAATTGTAAATTGTCAAATCGCATGGACAAGCACAGCAAGCCAAAAAATAAACAAAAAAATATATACTGAGTTTATAAACAGTGCATACCAGAATAAACGTCATCCATGTATCTTCCAACTAAGTTAAGCGGAGCAACATCAAGAATGGATAATCCTGGGCTGTTTAAAGAAGGCACCCATGAAAAGCTCAACTGCCCATTAGAAACATGTTCATACCTTCCGCTAGGCCTGAAAATATTTTGAACATCAGGCATCTGAGTATTTGGAGAAAAGCTGACTCCGTTAGCATTACATGTAGATGTTTTTGGAGTGCTCTGTGTAGGGCACAAAAGGGGGACTTCATTTGGCACTGATGAAGAGACATATGGGGGCTTGAAGCAAGTATCAGGATATGGCTTACTTTTACAAGCTACTCCTTCATCTCGTTTGTGAAGCATCTCAAAAATCAATCCCTGAATTTGAGATGCAATGTGCTGCCGAGAAGGATCAAGCACACAAAGAGAAAAAATTTGAATAAGAAGCTGAACATGCTCATGTATCAAGCAATGCAACTGGCCTATTTGATACGGAGTGAATCCGTTGATGCAACCATCTACTGCAGCAGAGGGCAGACAACTCCGGTAAGTCTCAGGCATGCAAGTTTTCCCATTAAGAGTAGGAATGGGTGCGATTGGCCCATTAGGCAAAATTGGTAAGAGGGGACGCAATGGCCTCTTAGTCTGCTCTAAAAGCTTTCTTTCATATTGGGCAGAAGCTTTTTGCCGTCTATTCTGCCTCGTCTCTGGTCGCCGTCCAGCTCTTTGATATTCCTCTGCCTGTGTCTTTTCCAATGCAGCTTCATCATAATCGCTCTCAAGTGCCTCTTCAAGTTCTATTTCGAAATCTGCATCATTGTCCTCATCTTCATCGTCGACATTTTCATTTCCCTGAGTAGACTGGTGATCACCATCCCCACCTTGCAAAACAGCTGCAAGAAATTTCCTATACTCTTCCTCATCGTCAACATTTTGAACATCATCCTCATCATCTGTTTCCTGAAGAAAAGCCTCAAGTTCATCAAGTGTGAAACTGACAAGTGAATAATGAGCCCGGGTACGCCTACAGATAGCATCATCTTCAGCGTCATCCAAGGGGATTACAGGCTTCTGGGAATGTGTAGCATTCCTCGAGTCTCCTACCATACTATCCTTTACAGTGCTTGACTGACTTTCCTTTTCTCTTTCTGATTGAGAACTAGATCCAGTTTTCCTCTTATTATGTTTCAAGAGAATAGTATTTTGCAATTCAGGGGAGGCAGTACTTTGCATCACAGTTTCCTCCTCAGCATGCTCAGAATCTCCAACATCAGAGTTTCGCACCTTAGTATTAATCTTTGATGAATTGACATCTTTAGTAACATGAGTATCTGCTCTACTATCAACAATATCACCATCTAAACCCTCAATTTCAGAGCTCAAACTGGAAGAAGCTTCCGGAGAAGGTGTTTCCTTCAAAAATGGATTGAAATCTACATCTTCCTCCTCATCTTCCTCATCCTCCACTTCTTCCTCAGCCTCCCACTCCACATCATCATCAGGTTTTGAGTAACCGTCACTCGCAACAGGAGGAGCATTTTGGTGACCTCGGCTCCCAACTTCAGTTGATTGTACATTCTCACACAAGGACATTTCAAATAAAGAATTTAATGGCACCAACCAATCCTTAAAAACCTCAAAAAATCCTTTTATAAGCAGCAATTACCAAAAGCATCCATGAGATTCAAAGTCAACACGCCTTTCAGTACATTGAAGCACAGAAGAGAACTGCAATTCATAATCAACCCAAACCTCGACTAGTAAAAGACATGTGCTTTAATCATCATCAATAATCAATCTTAAAACAATATCATCCTTTATATAACAATTAAACTAAGATCATATTTCGAATCAGCGGGTTAAAGAAGAGAAAAACTAACATAAACTGATCCCCAAATATTCATTGACCAAATTAGATGATCGCATGCGGAGAAATCAACAAAAAGAAAGCACTCGCCCTATTAATTTATTGTTTAGGAACAAATACTTATCAACTGTAAACCCTGATTTAACTGCATTGTAAATAAATGACCAAGAACCCTAACTCCCGGGAAATTTTAATTAAAAAAATGAGATTAAAAGATTAAAAACCGCGAAACATTTCGCTGAAAGCATTAAACATTTGATAACACGAAACCAAGAACAAACAAATTCAAAAGAACGAAAAGGAAACAGGAGAATCAAGCTCGTACCCAGCGAATCGAATCGGCTGCGTGAAGGAATTTCGGAAATTGGGCCGCGGAATACAGAAACCTGGGCAACTGTTCTGTCATGCGAGTAGAGGATCATATTAAACGGCGTCGCTTCGATGATGATTTGTTCAGAAAACATAACGGGACGCCGTTTGCCGTTTTGGCGCCTCCAATTTGGTAATCCCGCTCCCTTGCCTTTGCTTAAGCTTTTATTTTAAATTCAACTTATATATTAAGAAGAAGGAAAATGAGAAATAAAATATATAATAATAAATAAATTAAACCTTTTTAGTTAATCTTTTAAAAAATAATAAATTATTGTAATATATTTGAATGACGAATCTAAAAATTGAGATTCTGAGTATTAAACTAAATTCATAATTCATTTTATTTATTTTTCATAAAATCTTAAATTTATTTTAAATTAATCAGTATCAACAAATTTGAACTTTTAGATTTTGTTTTTTAAAACAATTAAAAAGCAAAAACCTAAACATATATAGATTATAATCACACTTAGACTTAAAAATTTTTAAAACAATTAAGCCCTAAATCCATTGATATATATATATATAAGTCCCTTTACTTTCACTTATTTCTTTTCGACTCAATTTCAAAATTCATATACATTAAAAATAGACATAATACATAAAAAAGCTTTTAAATTATTTGAGAATATTTAAATAAGTTTTTATTCTTTTATTAAATTCAATCAAACTTTTATTTTTATTTTAAACTAAATAAACTCTTATGATTAATAGTTGATTAATCGTTATTAATTAAAATATCACTTGTTATTTTATATCACGGAATATTGACATATCATAGTTAATAATGATGATGTATCATGATAACATGGTCATGTGATATTTTCATAATCCACGCTACCATCATGTGGCATAAAATGTCAAAAGGTATTTTGATTAAAAACAATTAGTCAACCGTTAGTCATCAATGTCTATTTGACTCAAAATAAAAGTATAAAGATTTGATTCAATATAATAAAAAATTTATTTAAATTTTTTTAAATAATTTAAAAATTATTTCAAGCATTGTACCTTAAAAATTACTAGTATTGAAAATTTTGAACTTGTTCCATTCAGATAAATAACAAATTAAGCATAAGACACGTGTTTATCATTTCTACTTATCTTGTTGTAATAATTCATAATATAATAATTGAATTACACATGATAGAGAGTAAGACCACAATAATTCATTAAGAGAGCATTGATGTCTTATCACTTAACTGTTTAATGAAATGTTATTAGTAAATGATCCATAGTTTGACATGAAAGGTGATTAAAGGGCATAAGTAACAAATTAAGCACAAGATACATGTTTATCATTTTTTACTGATCTTGTTGTAATAATTCATAATGTAATTATTGAATTACACATGATAGAGAGTAAGACCACAATAATTCATTAAGAGAGCATTGATGTCTTGTCACTTAACTAATTAATGAAATGTTATTAGTAAATGATCCACAATTTTACATGAAGGGTGATTAAAGGGCATAAAAAACAAATTAAGTATAAGATACATGTTTATCATTTTTGCTTATCTTGTTGTAATAATTCATAATGTAATAATTGAATTACACAAGATAGAGAGAATAAGCACAATAATTCATTAAGAGAGCATTGATGTCTTATTACTTATTATCAGTAAAGGATCAATAATTTTACTTGAAAGGTGATTAAAAGGCAATAACACAAGATTATATATATAACTTAAAATTTGAAAAATTGAAAGATTGTAGCTACCATTGATGTTACGATAATCCCCAAAAGGCATCTCACAAGTTAAAAGTGATGTAAACCCTTATATTCCCAATATATACATAGTTGAGGTATTGTCTACTTTGGCTCTTTGACCTCACGATTTTATCTCATAAAAAGTATCTCACAAGTTGAATGTGATGTGAACCCTTATATTCTCAAAATCCCTTTAGTACATAGCCGATGTGGGATTCATGGCTCATTTCACCATGACATCTTCACTTATCTTCCCTTCCTCCCTAGGAGTTTCTCTTTAATGTGGAACTTTGTGGCTCTACTCGTTGGAAGTATTATCTCAATAATATGACATTCAAGTCTATGTGAGGATCATGACATCCTCCCTTACTTCAATAAGTCACACTATTCACAGTGGCACATCGCTAGTACCCAGAGTCTACTCTAATACCAATTGTCATAGTTCATACCAACCACTGTGAGGTATTATCTACTTTAGCCAATTGATCTCACGATTTTACCCCACAAAAGACACTTCACAGGTTGAAGGTAGTGTGAATTATTATATTCTTAATATCACTCTAGTACATAATCTATGTGAGAATCATAGCTCTTTTTTCCAAAACCATGACATATTCCCTTACTCCCTGCTGGGAGTTTTTTCTAAAACCATGATATTCTCTTTTACTCTCGCCGAGCGTTTCTTTTCCTTTACTCCCTACTAAAAGTTTCTCTTCGATGTAAGATTTTTAACTCTATTCGTTGGGAGCATTATCTCAACAATGTAAAATTTAAGTCCACGTGAAGACCAAGACAATCGACGTCACAAATTGTAATCATTGAAAAAGTGATTACTAAGCAGTAAAACTATTAATAATAATTAAAAATTTAAAAATTAATAGGTATAATTTTTTAAAAAATATCTAAACTATTCATAAAAATTCAAAATAAGTCATTATATTTTTATTACATTCAATTAAGTCATTCTTCTTTTATTTTGAGCTAAATAAGCCCGTATACTTTTATTTTGAGTCAAATAAATCTTCATGACTAACGATTGACTTAGTTAAAATATCATTTATCATTTTATACCGCAAGATAATGACTTGACATTTTAACATATTATAATTGACGATAATGTGGTACATAAAATACTATAATTGGTGATAACGTGACATATTAATTAGATAAGATAACATATTCATATAACATTTTTTATTTTTCACGTCAATATCATGTCAATACGATATGAGTATAAAATGATAAGTAGTATTTTGACTAATGATAATTAATTAATCATAAAAATTTATTTGATTGAAAATAATAGTATAAAGACTTGATTAAACTTAATAAAAGAGTAAAAATTTATTTAAATTTTATTGAATTCTTTAGAGGTTTATTTGAACATTAAGTAGAAATAATATTATTGGTTACGGACTTCCTTAACCAGAAATGTGGCTATAATTTTCGAAATGATCTGACAATGCAAGTTTATCAAGACATTAGCCAATGATATACAAAAGCACATGGATCAATGCTGGAACTTAGCTGCGTATTTCTACACGGATAATGGTCAGATATGTTACAGACGAAAGCAAAAGGCAAAAGTTGACAAGAAAAGTAGGTGGTCGGTGTCCATTTTGGATCAATCAGTCCTTACGACAAGGATTTGACTATTAATCTACTGTTAATTTTCGCACTTATCCGGTCCATTAACTTCATACTGAACAAGATTTCGGCTGCTTAGCCTCTTTCAACAGTCATGTCCTTGTTGTTTTGCCAGGGGTTGCATGTAACCTGCGAAAAGAGAAACAGATTCCGGACAATGATATAAAACAAGATTTGATTCCTGATCTTTAAGGAATCAAGTAGTGCCGCACTGAGTTCATCTGTGGTCTTTGTTCATTTAGACACAAAAGGCCAAACCAACCAACGGTGGAAGCCTCAACAACTTATCAAATCGCAGGAACTAACAGTCTTCTGTTGGATTTTTCATTTACCCCAACCACCTATGACCTCCTGTTTACCCAGATAAATACCGCAAAGCAAGGATTGCTCTCCCCTGGCAACCATGGGAGACTTGGATCGTAGCTCTAGGAGCAGGGGTAGGAGGCAAGACACCAAAGGTTTCCTCTCCCTGTTTCAGCTTTTGACACTCTCGATGCTTGATACTTTTTTTTTTTTCCGTTTATTCTCATATTTTGGGTTGTTGTCCCTGTTGCAGAGGTAAGAACTGATCAGGATGCTAAGGTGGAATTCTCTGAGGATGAGGAGATGCTCATTACCAGAATGTTTAACTTGGTCGGAGACAGGTTTGATTACACTTCTTGTTCTCTCAGTTTTGTCACTGTATTCATTTCTGGTAAGTGTCTTTACGTTGCATCAGGTGGTCTCTGATTGCTGGGAGAATCCCTGGAAGAACAGCAGATGAGATCGAGAAGTACTGGACTTCAAGACGTAGCTCACAGTCGACACACAACCAAAGATGATCCTCCAGAGTCCGGACCCTGGTGGTGTAAGCGAGCTCCTTTTCAAAACGTAGCAGTGTTGTAGACAAAACATGAGCATCATGGATAAGACACAGATGTAGGATGCTGTCGTGAAGAAACAGAGTTTCATCGGCTGCAATTGTTCTTAACTCCATCTCATGATTGTCTAATAATTTCGTGCAAGTTTTACTCTCTTCTTTCCTTGTTGCATCGAGCTGGAACCTGTTTTCTGTAGAGTTGTACAACATGCAAAAGCCACTACTTCGTCTTATCGGTTAAGCTTTGTCTTCTCCATTCTCCATCAAATTATAGAAGTATTATGAGAAGCAAGCATATGTTAGTTATATTCTGATACATAATAAAAGTGGAAAGCTAAATATAGAAAAATATAATAATTTATACTTGATCCATCATCGTTCTATAGATTTATAAATTATCAATAAATCAAATATTATCATTTCTATATTTATTTTTACATATTTACGAGATGAAATTTAATAATTAAGTGATAGTATATGAAATAGAAAGTGGATCAAATACAAACCCGAAACATTAAACCGGCAACTAATCGATGGGGGATGGGGGGAAAGTATGAACCGAACCGACTCCTTTTTACTGTTTTAGAAAAGGGCCTGACCCAATGGGCTTGTCTACTTAAGATTTCATGGCCAATGAAAAGCGTCCAACATTTTACTTAAAGCCATCAATATTAAAATCTCCAAACTACCCTTCGCCTTTCGCTTTAGTCTTTTGCCTTTCTCGAGATTTAGCAAGGGTTCTTCGAACAGAAAAGGGTGGAAGAGAGGAGGTAGCAGAGAAATGGAGTTTGACAAGAGGAAAGGGTCGACGCTAGCGTCACTGAGCTCAAATGAGACGGACAAATCACCGAAAGGCACGTTAGACACGCCCATCATCCCTCTCCTCGACGCCATCAACAACCACCCTTCTTACTTCACTACCAGCTCCTGCTCCGGGCGTATCTCTATCCTTTCCCAACCCAAACTGGGCCCCAACTCGAATAATCCCACCAAAAAGAAAGCCCGAGGAGGGACCTGGCTCTTCATCACCCACGACATGGCGGATCCCGACTCAGTCATCTCCCTCCTCTTTGCTGACTCGACCAAGTTGACTCAACTAAGTGAGTTGGTCTTCCGTTTTGAGCCTCTCATCATTGCGGTTGAGTGCAGGGACTTAAATTCAGCTCAGAACTTGGTTTCTTGGCTATTGCTTGCCGGGTTCAGAGAGTCTGGGATTACAAGCGTGAGCAAGAGAGTAATCGTGGGGATACGGTGCTCGATTCGGATGGAGGTGCCTTTGGGTGATACCCAGAAAATTATGGTATCTAAAGATTACGTGAGGTTCCTTGTTGAGGTTGCTAATGAGAAAATGGAAGCTAATAGGCGGAGAAGTGAAGGTTTTCTTAGAGCTTTTCTGAAGGATCAGGCTGGAGCATTTGAGAATGGGAATGACTCAATCTGTAGTGAGAGTGGTGATTGTAATGAAGGTCAGGATGGTTTGGAGAGAAGTTTTGGAGATGCCCAAGTTGGTAATTTTTGTTCAAAATGTTGATTTTCGATACTTTTGCTATCATTTTAGTGAAGCTGAGCTTTGTGATTGGAGTAACTTTTTATTGTTTGGTCATTAATTTTGAGCTATATGGTATTGTGCTTGCAGGACGTCGATCGTAATGAGAAAACGACTTTTTCTTGTCAATCATTGGCAGGAACAGAAGGAATTCGCAGTGGTAGTTTATCTATTACTAAGATGGTAATTGTTGGTGAACCCATAGAGAGGCTGTTCCTTTGGGGGCATTCAGCTTGTACCTTGGATAACATAGACAAATCTATGGTTCTTGTCTTTGGCGGCTTTGGGGGCATTGGAAGACATGCAAGGAGAAATGATTCTTTCCTCCTTGATCCATTGCATGGAAATTTGAAAGAAATTAATGTGGTGGGCTGTCCATCTCCTCGCCTGGGTCACACCTCTTCTTTGGTAGGAGATTGCATGTTTGTTATTGGAGGCAGGGCTGATCCTTTGAACATTCTGAGTGATGTATGGGTTCTCAATACGGTTAAGAATGAATGGAGGTTACTGGATTGTACTGGCAGTGCCTTTCCTCCCAGGTCATACTCTTTTTATGCTTCTGTTGGTGTTCCACCTCTTTATTTACTTTATTTTGTTTAGATGTATGCCATCAGAAATTAGAATACACTATGCCTACTTGCCAGGCTTTTATACTGCCTTAATCATTTCTTGAACATGTTATGAAAGTTCATTAATGCCCTCATCTCCTGACTTAGCATCTCATTTTAGTTTTTAATGTCTAATCTGTATGTATCTTGTTCAGGCATCGACATGGAGCTGCAGTAGTTGGATCAAAGATTTATGTCTTTGGTGGACTTAACAATGATACAATCTCGTCATCTTTGCATGTTCTTGACACCAATACACTGCAGTGGGAAGAATTGGTGGTCCATGGTGAATGGCCATGTGCCCGTCATTCTCACTCAATGGTCACTTATGGGTCTAAGTTATTCATGTTTGGAGGGTACAATGGAGAGAAAGCACTTGGGGACTTGTACAGTTTTGATACTCAAACATGTTTATGGAAAGTAGAAAAGGTAGGAGGAAGAAGCCCACATGCTAGGTTCTCCCACTCGATGTTTGTCTACAAAAATTATATTGGAATAATTGGAGGTTGTCCTGTCGGACAACATTGTCGAGAGTTGGCATTACTTGATATACAAAGCCTAGTTTGGAAGCATGTGACCCTCAATTCAATGGATGAAGAATTGTTTGTGCGATGCACAGCCAATGTTGTTCATGATAATCTTGTTATGGTTGGTGGTGGAGCAGCTTGTTATGCCTTTGGAACAAAGTTTAGTGAGCCAGTGAAAATTGAATTGCATCCTTTGTTATCTTTAGATGATCATGAAAATGCTCCAAAGATGGGAGAAAATCAAGTTAACAACCAAGAGGAGGGTATGACAGCAAATGGGAATGATCTTATTCAAGCTTCACATGTTGGAAATGCTCTAGGTTCAACTCAAAGTCCTAAACCACAGAGTTTAAATGTTGGGAATCAGATGGTTGCTTCAAGTTGGGTTGTACAACTTGAAAGAAAATATGCAAAATTAGGAAAGGACATATTGAAGAAGTTTGGATGGTTAGATCTTGAGAGAAAGGCTTATGCACGACATGATGGTCTACATATCTCTTTCCCTGTGACAGAGAAGTTTTGTGCTATGTTTCCAGAAGACAAATTTGAAGGCTTGATTGATCATCATCCATCTAAAACATTTAGAGCTGAAAGTGTTCTGTTAAACGAGGTGTCCTCCTCAGAAGCTTTGGATATTCTTAAGAAATGTGGTGCTACTAAGCTGCCAGATGAGGTTATTGAAGCCAGAAAAGCTTCCAAACCACCCTTAAAAATAATGACTGAAGCTGTTGCCTCTTTGATTAGGCATAAGGGCTTGTCTGTTAAACTTCTGGAGCAGCTACCAAGCAGGTTTGTGTCTCATTACTTCTATACTTTGCTGCCTCCATATAAGTTTCAGTTTTGTCAAAATTCTTATGTTAGATAAAGAGTTGCTGTGGTTTGCTTCTCTTTTCAAAATAGATGTGGATGCAATATCCTCTCAACATTTAACGTCTTTTGACTAAGTCAGGTGGGAACGACTTGGTGATATTGTTGTGCTTCCAGTTTCATCCTTCAAGGACCCAGTATGGGATTCGATTGGAGAGGAGCTTTGGCCCACTATTGCCAGATCCCTGAATACTTGTCGCCTTGCTCGCCAAGTAAGCTATATGGATGAATTATATCTAGCCACTGTATTGATTGATGAAGCTTTCTTTCCTTAATTTGTTCCAAAACTTATCTTTTATGCTGATTCACTCTAGTACTCCAAAGGATTCTATTGATTCGCTCCAAATGATTGGCCTCCATTCAAAGAATTTTTATTAGATCAAGATGATTCGATCAGTGATCACATTCTGTTTAAATTTCTCTCTATCTATCAACTCATAACTATGCATCTATTTACTGATGGCCTACAGTCATTCCAGCGGCTGAAGGATATTGTAGGCCATATTGTCTTATTGTCCTGTGGCTTATACCAAGCAGTGGTCTACGTTGGTGTCCAAATATTTTGAACAATATTACTGCTCACTTGAAATTTTTATATTTAGGCAAGATTCATAATTGAGAATCTCATGGATATCATTCATCAGAAGTTTTTATATGCCACTCATTCACTCTTCGCATTTATTTCTGTAATTTGTCAAGGGCCGAGTTGTGCCTAATGGTACAAGAGACAGTACTTTGGAGATTCTTATGGGAGATAGTGGCTGGGTTGGTCATCGTGAAAATGGGATTCTATATTCTTTTGATGCTACTAAGTGCATGTTTTCTTGGGGCAATCTTTCCGAGAAAATGCGCATGGCCAATCTGGATTGTACAGATGCAGTTATCGTGGATCTGTTTGCTGGAATTGGATATTTTGTGTTGCCCTTCCTTGTTAGGTATGCTGTATTTATGGTTTATTATGGTATTTCAATTTTGTCTAAATCTTAAGTATCTCTCTCTCTCT
>NW_018397267.1:884170-952142 GCF_002168275.2 Theobroma umbraticum
CTCTTACACACACACACACACACACACACACGCACGCACGAAGACACACATCTATGTGCCTACATGCACACCACACTTGGTTTTGTGATCTTCAACTAGAAGCAGACTTCTTGACTGACTGAATTTAATAGATAATTATGTTGGTCTATCAATAACCATAGCATTCTTCACAATGTGCACTGAAACATAGTTGATTGTGAATTGTGTTGGACTAAGAATTATTAAATTATTGTATGACAATTATCATTTCATGGGTTATGTGGAGGATAATGATTGTTTTGTGTCATGTCACCATTAGCCCTTAATAGAAATTACGAGATTTGATGGAGAATTATCAGTGTGGGAAGATTCTCTTATTATCTTTTAAGTTTTCAACTGACTTACATTACATTCAATTTTGCTGATTGATGAGTCTTTTTTGTTACTGGTGTTCTTTTTATTGGAATTGTAATGCTCATCAATCAGGGCAAAAGCAAAGCTAGTGTATGCTTGTGAATGGAATGCCCATGCCATTGAGGCTCTTAAACAGAATCTTCAAGCCAATTCTGTCTCTGATCGTTGTATCATACTTGAAGGGGATAATCGAATTACCGCACCCAAGGTAAATATCTGAAGCTCTTGGATGACCAGTTAATGGTTGCTATTCTATGGCCAGTAATCTTTTGAGTATATTCCTCGTCAGACCAAAAATGCAGTTATAACATCACCAGTGAAGAGCACCAACAGTAAATCATGATTTTAATGTTAAAATGTTGATACTCATTCCTCAGTTAAATGTATATGTTTGAATTTATTTTATTTTACATTTTTAAAATTGCATTTGTTGTTTTGGAGTCAAAATTTCTGGCTCAATTGCCTGATTGAGGACAGCATATGAAGAAATACTTCTTCATGAAATGGCCCAGCTTGGATTTTTTATTTTATTGGCTATTCAAATGGACTAAAAGTATCATCTTTCCATGGCAACTTGAGCCCTCACCACCAGAATAAACTATGTGCTGATTGATGCATGATGATTATTTTCCTACAGGGAGTTGCAGATCGAGTTTGTCTTGGTCTTCTTCCATCAAGTGAGGCTAGCTGGTTTACTGCTGTGAGGGCATTAAGGTGCTTTATGTTGATGTTATTACTTGTGTTACATTACACGTGCACTCTCATTTTAATGATGGTACTAAAAATGCAGGAGTGAGGGTGGAATATTACACGTGCATGGGAATGTGAAGGATACAGAGGAGGAATCGTGGACTAAACATGTTTCAAAATCGATATCCGAAATCGCTAGATCAGAAGGTATGACTTTTCAGTCTTATGTGACATAATCTTACGACTTACAGTTCATGATTGCGTAATGACCGTGGTCCAAGGACCACTCATCTAATAACTTTTTGGATTTAAACTATGTGATCTTAAAAAACTTAAGCTCAAATTGCTAATAGTGATTGACTTAGACTCTTATTTAAGACTCACATTCACATTCAATGTAGGATTGAATATCACAATGGCCCTAAAACGATTATTGTTGTTTGCAGGTCATTGTTGGGAAGTGACTGTAGAGCATGTGGAGAGAGTGAAATGGTACGCCCCGCACATCCGCCATCTTGTTGCTGATGTTAGATGCAGACAGATTCATGCCTGAATTTTCATGTAACAAAATAGTCTCTGGGAAATAACTTGGGGGTGGGCATATGGGCAGATTTTGTAAATTTGGGGGGGGGGTTTTGTCATAGTAATCCATTTTACCCATTCATGGCCGATACATCTGTCACAACACACAAGCGCCAGTTGTCAATACATTTTCTGTTCTAAAAAAGTTGTTCTCATAAAGATCCAAAGAAGGCTAGCAAGTTGTCCTGTGGGCCATGGCCCATGGTCCATCAATTATCAATGTCTTCTATCATCATGATGATGAAAGTTAAAAAAAATAATAATAAAAAATTTGACGTTTATGCATTATTAGTGAATCAAACATTGTCATTTTATTAATAAATAAATTTAAAATATAAATATTATATTTAAATATTTAATTTATTAGTTGGTCAATTATTTTTTGTTTAAAGAGTAAGTTTAAATTCTCTCTCTTAATTATTAAAAAAATTAAATATTAAATTTGTACATATTTATGATAGCATATAAATATAGTACTCGAATAATATATTAAATATAAATAAAAAATTTTAATAAGAAGAGGTATGCATATGTATTATTACGTACATATTCTTTGATTTTTTTTGTGAAAATAAAGGAAAAAAAAAACAAAAGTCATTGAGAAACATTTGAAAGTTTTGACTTTTTTTTTAAAACTTTTTGTTAATACTTATTTAATTTAATCAAAGCAAGATCCACGGACACGTGTCCCTTTTTTTTAATGTTTTATCATCTAAAGGATATTTAAAAAATTAATATATGTCAGCTCTCGTGAGGCCTTGGTGACTTATCACCCTGTGGGGTCCACTCTTTATCCATAAGTGCAACTAGAAATCTTAGATACATTAAATCTCAATGTGTCGGTGGCCACGCCGGACGAGGTTGGTCCAGCCATTTTGCTCGGCTCCCCTCGATTTCTCACATCTACCCCTAAGGCGTCGGCACCAAAAGCCCCAAAACAAAAGGAATATTAGGGTTCTAGGAGGGGCATTGTGGGAAAACTAAAAGGACTAACTTTGTTCATTTGTTGAACCGCTGGTTGCTTAAAGCCTCCAAACTCTTTCTTAATAATTATAATGACATTGACATTAGCTTTTAGCTTTGTCCCCTTTGGATTTCAATAATATAAAGTTGGATAAAGGAATTTCTCATATGCCATTACCAATTATATTATATTTTTTTCATCTTGAATTTCTTTTAATATTTTTATTAAAATTAAGGTAAAAATTTTAATATGGACATTCTTTTATAAGATATCCCGAAATGGAAAATATATATATAAAAAAAGATAACGCAAATCGGACGAAAAGAGTACTAAGTTTCCATTATAAAGAAAAATGCAGCTTTCACCTTATTTGGACCTCTTGTTTTAAGGGTTTAAAGTGTACCTCACTGAAAGGGCAGATGTCTCTCAGTGGTAGGCTAGTACGCTGCTTTTCCTTCAATCCCAGAGAATCTTATTGTGCTTTGTTTCTTTTTACTTGCATGGTGAATAAGCTTCCCAATCTTCAAATTAAGACCAGCAATTCCTTTGTACCCCACTTGAAAGGGAAAGCTACGATGGCTTTTCTCTTTTGCTGATGGATGTAAAGAGGAAACCAAAGAGCATAACAGTTTCAAGTTTTTGATTCATTCCAGAAGCATTTGAATGTGGTCCATGTTGCAGAGCTCCTTTTGTTTGTCACGAGATTCATGCCTTTTGCTTTGAGAAAGAAGGATCATGGTAGAGATAATAACAAGAGGCATGTGCTCAAACGTTGGTTTTATCTGTTATGTTTAGCTATCATCCTCAAAGTCAATCTCATGGCATATAAATATTGCTGAATCTGTACACATTTCAGTGCATCTTTAGCTGAAATCCAGCATTCTTACATCCAGATCCTGCATTGTAATTAATAACCAAAACAAGTACCATACACGTTGTTTCTGTCAGTTTTGAAATGGAATAACAAAGAAAAAAATGAGTTATCTTGTAAATTAAACAGCTTCCCAGAGTAGAAATAACTGCAGAATTCACCAATTCCTTTTTCAACGTTTTAGCATGTTTCTGCATTGTAAAGGTATTACTATACCTAAGGAAAGAACAAAGCTGGTGGGGTAGACAGGAGAATTTAACGGGAGGGTGCAATCTTTTAACAGAAGAACTGGTTAAATTGCTATTTACCTTCCAAATATTTCTAGTAGCTTTGCCATAAAAGTTTTATTCTGAGTCTGACCAGGGGCTTGAGTCTTTGCTAGTGTCCAAGATCCTTCAAGATCACCGTTGGATCAGCTAGCTCTGGGCCCTCTGTCAATCTTTTCTACTTTGCATGCAGAGAGTTACAGTCTGTATACATATATATATATATATATATATGGCTTTATGAATCGTAACTGCTAAGCATTTTGCCATTTTCTGTTGATAACTCTTACAAGTGTTGCCAACTTTTTTACACAATCAAGATTAAAAGAAGAGTGACTCTCTTCAGCAGTAAATGCTGATATTAATTACAAGTGTTAAAAAAAAGGGTAAAACTTTTCAAAACTAGGGCCATTTTGATTGCCAAATTTGTCACTGTCTGAATTATTTAAGCAGCACCTTACTAAGGATCCAAAGCAAGGTCAGTGACCTGCAGTGAGAGTAGTGAGGAAATGGGTGCCGCCAACGTTCTGTTCTTCCTTGCTTTGCTTTCCTTTTCAGCTGTGTCTACATTTGCAGAGAATGAGGAAGACCCAGGCCTTGTTATGAACTTCTACAAGGATACATGTCCTCAGGCTGAAGAAATCATCAGAGAGCAAGTTAAGCTTCTGTACAAGCGCCACAAGAACACTGCATTTTCTTGGCTGAGAAACATTTTCCATGACTGTGCTGTTCAGGTAAATCAACACAGCCTTTTTTTCACTTTTGTTGTACTGTACTCTTTCTCTTGATAGTACAACTTACATGCATGTTTTGTTTTTTGCTTTTCATGTTGTTGAGTAGTCATGTGATGCTTCACTGCTGCTGGACTCCACAAGAAGGACCTTGTCTGAGAAGGAGACAGACAGGAGCTTTGGTCTTAGGAATTTCAGATACATTGAGACCATCAAAGAAGCTGTAGAGAGGGAGTGTCCTGGAGTTGTTTCTTGCGCAGATATTCTCGTGTTGTCTGCTAGAGATGGCATTGCTTCGGTAATTTCCTCTGACCCTCTTTTAGATCAACTCTTGTCTTCATTAACAGCACTTCTGTCTGTGGGAGTTTCTTAACACGGTCTTTGTTTCACTCAGAATATGCTCTTTGCACTAGATCCACAAGATCGGTGGGGGTTTCTTTTGTTTAACCTACTAACCTTTGCTTTCCCAGTCCTTTGAGGTTTCAATTCCTAGTTTTAACCATCATAAGTATTTAAAAATCCTAGAGGTGGTATTTTCACCTCTTTTCCATAAAGATGTTTTTGCCTTCTTATTTCGTGAATTACTACTTGTAGCTTTCAGGCAGGTAACATAATCCTGAATTTACTTTCTTTCAGCTTGGAGGCCCTTACATCCCTCTCAAAACTGGAAGAAGAGATGGCAGAAGGAGCAGAGCAGATGTTGTTGAGGAGTATCTTCCTGACCACAATGAGACCATCTCTGCCGTCCTGGACAGGTTTTCTGCCATGGGTATTGACACCCCTGGAGTCGTTGCCCTGCTAGGTAGACCTTTTATTTTTACATGAATCATTAAATAAATGTGTATGGATATATCTTGGCGTCCGTTTGCATGGCTAAGTTTCTACATTTCGGTCTTATTGTGCAAAACAGGAGCTCACAGTGTCGGCAGAACGCACTGTGTCAAGCTGGTGCACCGTTTGTACCCAGAGGTCGATCCTGCCCTCAACCCTGACCATGTTCCACACATGCTCCACAAATGCCCTGATCAAATTCCAGATCCAAAGGCTGTGCAGTACGTGAGAAACGACCGCGGCACACCCATGATACTGGATAACAACTACTATAGAAACATACTGGACAACAAGGGCTTGTTAATTGTGGATCACCAACTGGCTTATGACAAGAGGACCAAGCCTTATGTGAAGAAAATGGCCAAGAGCCAAGACTATTTCTTCAAGGAGTTTGCCAGGGCCATTACCCTCCTTTCTGAGAACAATCCTCTCACTGGTACCAAGGGTGAGATCAGGAAACAGTGCAATGTTGCGAACAAGCTTCACTAAAATGCTTTGGTACAACCACCATCTCATCTTCTCTTCCTAGTTTACGTGAGGGATAGAAGAGAGCAGAGTGTGGCAGAATAAAATGGTTGTTCTAGTCCTGGACCAGTTTGTTAATGTGCAGTGATCAGTAATATCAGGGGTACTGGTATGAGATGATCAATCTGGTGACTTTGCTCATTACATGCCCTGTTATTTTAGCATAGCTAGGTTTCTCTTTTGTTGTTGCTGAGGTTGATGTTGGTAATGGCTCTGGTGGATGTATGTATGTATGTAAGGATGGTGTTGATGGTGTATGATGCATGGATTTCAATGATTTAATACATTTGATGATTCATGCTTGAGCCTTCTCTTTCATGATGTCATGGTGATGACTGATGAGTGCACGGATCAAATTAATGAAAAAGACCACATCCCAACAACAAGAAGAAATGAAAACTTTAGTGAAGAGACTATGCCCTCAGGTGCCACCAAGTTGGATAGAAGCCAGACACTAGCAGCAAAAGCATAAACAATAGCCAACAGTGGATATTAAAACAGGTTGAATCTTGGATGATAGAAGAAAGATTTTCCATTATGTCAAGAAATATAGATTTTAAGCATATGAATGCAATGAAAATTTATCTCTTGGTAGTTCGCCACTGATATATGTAATTGTAGTGCAGACAGATGAATGAAGAATGAAGGTGTGGGGCCTGAGTCTCACTATCAAAGTTGGGAGGCAAATGCTCCAAGCATGGGCAGACAGTTATGGTGATGACCATCACATCATTGAATTTTAAATCTGAAGAACAAGCCAAATGAAAATCCTGAAGTAGCCTTAATTCCAATAAAATACCCATCAGGACTAAGGCTTGCCACCGGCCTTCCCAAAAATTCTGTACACTATCCCAAAAGGCTTATCAGAAGCAGGAATTATACTTTCAAGTTTCCAGTTCACTGCTGTATTTTCGAGTTTGAACAGACTACAAAATGTTCATCAAATTATGGTTAATGATCTTGCATGCTTGAGGCAGATTGGTAACTTACTCATCAAATACATGTTGCAATGCAGGACAACAAGATTCCTTACCCCATTAAAAAACTTAATCTGTATCATGATCTAAGCAGCAGTGGAAAGAACATGAATGCTTAACTTTTAAGTCACGCACATGATGTGAAGAAAAGGCTCATCGAGATGAATTTATATCACAGCTTTCTTTTACCAAGTTCCTTTTCCTGTAATGATAATTTACAAGAAACATTGTATATGCATATTCAGGCCACTACCTACAGCTTGGTAATGCCTCTTTTGGTTCTTCCGAACTGCTAGAGCTGCTATCTGAGTCACTATCCAGTGCCAAGGATGCCGAAACATCCTTCCTATTGCGTTCTATTATCTTAGGGATAAAAGAACTGGAAGAAGGGTGATTGTAGTAAGACTGTGGATGGATGGAAATGTTATTTGCATTAGTTGGATGAGATCGATAACCATATGAAGTTGGATAAGTAATGGGAGGAAAGACAACTGGTGGAGGCCAATATACCATAGGCATGAAAGTATTTGCTGGTTGTGGCGGAAACAAGTGATATGGGGTTTGATTATGGTAGGACACATTGTTTCCAAGACTCTTCATCATTGGGTTTGAGATTTGTGTAGTTTCAGCTGGCGTCTGTGATTGTGTGGACTGAAATGCTGCCATTGCATGAGTTTGGATTGAGGTGTAGGCCATCAGCCCAAATTGGGTACCAGGTGTTGAGCTCGACGGTGCTGATTCTTGAACTGAGGCCTTTGGAAAATTGTGGGACTTGCTGCTGGAGTTTGTCTGCCTTCTTCCCTTTGATTTTGTTGAGGTAGTCTTCCCAGTTAATTGCTGAGAACTAGGACTAGCCTGCTGAAGAAGCAAGAAACTTAGAACTCAGAAACTATCCTTTAATCTAAAAGAAAACTGGTAATGGATTCAAGATGAGATCATAGTGCCTATAGAGAAGGCTCTTCTATCATGCATCACTAGATAACAACTGCATTATATCATTTCCATCAGAATGATGTATCCTTCACCCTATCCACTTAATTTTCTAGAGTCAACTTCCATTGTAGAATTAGGGACAACATACAAATATAGACACAACTGCAAATTCCTCCCCTAAACAAGGGTTTTTACTACTCAAATGACTCAGAGCATAAATGGTTTTTATGGGGATTTGATGTGGTTCCAACACTCATTATTGTATGTTAAGAAATAACTCATAGCTCGTAGCCAAATCTCCTACCATGTAGAATCAGGTTTTCTCCTCGGTAACATGGCACACTGGTAGTACCAAGCATTAAAATTGTCACACCAGCAAATGGAATCTTAAATCCTTAATAACTATAAATGAAATGTAGTACGATGTGATTCAGGAATTGCAATCTTACAGTGTCAAAAGCTATTGGATGTGAAAGAAACAACTCTTCATCTTCAGCATCTTCGTCTGTCCTGTAATATGAAGGTTGAATATTAAGTGAACTGCTCTATAAGATTCAGCTGTTAAGTGTCTGTGGATATTCAGGAAAGACCATGCAAATAGCGCAAAGGCAATGAGAAGATCAAACACCTATCAGACAGATATAGCAGAGTAATCTAGGTGGTTGTTTGCTAGTTTACTGAACCAGATTAATTGCAAAGGTGAGAGATTATAAAGTGGCAAACTGCAATCTAAATCCAGTATTATGTCCTCTTCTTCCATTCTATATGTACACGTTTGTTCTACAAGTTTACCATTTCTGTGGAACCCCTTTACCTATAATACTTTTGCAGCAAGTCTAAGTTCCTGTACTTTGTTTCTCTTTGAACAAGGTCATCAGGAAAACCTGCCATGAACAGAAGTGTGATGCCCAAGGCCTTGAAGAAGAAGCTTCCACTGCGAATATGGACTAGCATTGCCATTCGGCACATGACAGGTCCGAAAGACTTTAGTTTATTTCTTCCCATTCGCTGCCTGACATATCTGGAAAAATTCAGCCCACAAGTATTTCTAGATTAGGCAGACGAGGTACAAGCTCAAGTAATTTTAGGTGAAGAATAAGTGTAAAGCTATGGTGTTTATCAAGAACATTCGCATCAGTCAGGCTTTTAACAGGCAAGCACTTAAATAAGAAATGAATTGTGGTGTCTAATGGTGTACAAAAGCTAACAATAATATAGCAAATCAATTATCAAAGCCATACTCATTTTGAGGAAGATTTCTTGTCCTTCCACCATACTTGATGCACAAAAATAGGCATGATGGACAGCTAGGATCAGTAGGACGCATAGCCTTCTCTTCCTCAAGTATTTGAACAGGACATAGTGTTGGATTCTGTCGGTTTGGATAGAAAACCTTCCGCTGGACACCAGGATTCTCATATAGGACATGCTCCTGTGATTAATGAATTTAAGTTTCTTTCCTGTTAGTCAACTAAGATAACGTATCCTCCAGATAACTTGGAACGAAGGCCATAATTTCTAAGGGCAGAAATAATATATTAGAACAATGAAAGCAACTATTAAACTACTGGCTCTGATCATAGCGAAAACTTATATATCTGAAGCAACTATATTAGTAGCTGTCAGCTGAGCAAGGTGAAGACAATTCATTAACATCATAAAGTTGGGTTGCTTACCCCTGGATTCTTTGAAGAAACATACGGATCCCCCTTCCTTAAAATGCTGAAGTGATTGAAGTCTAACTCATACATATCTTCACATCCATTCCTTATGCCAAGGGATGCAAAGACAATTATCTTCCTTATGCTGTGTGACTGAGCATTTTTGAATAAAAGGGCATCTGATGCAAGCATTTTTCTTATTTCTTTTGGACAGAAAGGAACTTTCGGAGGTTTCTTATTTGAAGATGTCTTTCCAGACACTGTATGACAAGGCTCTTGCCCAGAAGTTGCCATTTCTGCTGGAGACTTGTGTTCTCCATTCTTTTCTGTTTCCTTCATGACATACTTTGGGTTGTTTCTGTTAAAAGCTACTTGTATATCCTGTAGTGTGTAGTTCTTTTCTCTATTTTCTTTTATCAACTGGCTAGTGTTTGTAAATGTCAGCTCACTCTGACTGGCGGAATAACTTTGCAGACAAGATACTTGCATTCCTGGGCCAACACCATCCTCATGAGGTTGTTCTTCATTAGCACTTCTTAGATTTTCCTCAGTTTCCCTATCTTTATAACCAGTATTAGGATCATCCTCTTCATAATATTCATCTTCGTCATCACTGTCATCTGTATCCTCACGATCTGCAGCAAGGTCACTGTCTTTAAATTTATCAAAATGCGAAAAAAGAGTCTCGTCCATGCTCATCCAGTTAACTAAGCGATCGTCCTGATTTTCATCTATCGAAGGCATGCATTGTGTGTCATTCTCTGCTTTAGAGGCCATTTCAGTTTTGGTACTCTTTCCATCTTCAGTTCTATGACTATATGTTTCTATCTTCTGTCTTTTGAACCTTCTCTCTGTGGTATCAAGACAGCTGACCTGTGAGAGAACATAAGAGGCCAGGCCATTAAGCAGTGACAGTAGACTTTTGCTTGGATTCAGCTAACAGGTGAAAAGAGCCAAGTTAGTTGCTTTGAAATAGCATTTGAAAATGGAAAAACAAAATATATTAGCTCTATGAATTACAATACCATGTTTCATGAACAAAATTTTCACTGAAAAAGTCCATTATTGGACCATTAATCAAATACCAAGAACTTGAGAAGGCAAGAAGATAAAACATATTCCAAAAATCTACAATGTTCATCTCACAGAAGTCACAATACTACTATTTTTTGGCTTTGTGAATGAGATATCAGAACAGCTTCCTACCAGAGATAAAAATGAAATGTGCATTTGATCATGTATGCTTAATTACTGGAAAACAATGCATATTTGAAAGAGATGGGACGATAATAAAAACAGACTAAACCAAAGTGGGGAAGCCATACTTTTTCATTGGTTAGAAGAGATTCCTTCTCCCTTTCTTGTATTTGGGCTTCAAGTGAAGATATTCTCTTCATAAGCTCTGCATTTTTTTCTCTCTCTCTTTGCAACTCAGCTGCGATCTCTGCAATGACATTTACACTCTCTCCCTTCATATCTTGCTCTATTGCACACAGTGCAGAAGCATTAACCAAGCTGGCGCAGGATTGAAGTTCCACCATTGGAACTGAGGAGCTACTCCCAAAACGAATAAAATCAAATATCACATAACCAAAGTATCCACCAAGGAAAACCCCTGATAAAAGCTTCACAAGAAAAGTAGAAAATATTTTGTCAGTAAACAGTGCAACTAAAGTATGCAACTTTAAGGGAAACCCACATAAAAAAGGTGGTTTTGTTTTTTGAAAACCCAAAGTAGATTGGTTTAGTTTACTGTTGATGTTCAGATGCTTAAGTCTACAAGAAGAAAGACCATGTCTATGTCAAAAGAGAAAGCAGGAAGTTTCTCTTGAAAACAAAGTCAGAAAACTGTCAAAGTTGAAGCAACTTGTTCACTTACAAACAAGAAAAAGTTAATGATAGGACTGAGAAGTAAGAAGAATGAAATGAAACTGATGTTTAAAGGGAGAGAGAGAGAGAGAGAGAGAGGTTAGCAATAAAAAAGATGAGCCTTCGGCGTCTGGTTTTCGTTTGAGAACAGCGAGCGGTGAGGCATGCAGCCCCACGTGCGTCTCTCTCTATGTGTCCACTTTCTTTTTAATCTCAAACTAAAAAAGATCAGATGTAATCTGGATATGTAAAGCCCCCCACTTTATTAGATTATCATTTGTTTGTTCTATAGTGGTGAGGCTGTGCCCCATTTTTAAGCATCCGAGGCAAGGCACTGGTTAAGTAATGTTACTCTGTACTAGAACAAACAAAAACTAGAAATGTAATTATACAGCTAGAATGGATATAAGAATTCTACTCACTTCCAAATAGGACACAGATCAAAATGTGGTGGGAGAATGTCAATGGGGAATGGCTACCCTTTTACCTGACCCACTACTCTTGGAAATGATCAGATCTGCAACTTCTGTTCCTGGTTTATGTATATCAAGAATCTAACCATATATCACCTGTCTTCCGTAGTGAGGACCCAGTTTCTATGCCATTGGACTGTATCTGGTTTATGTTGATGAGCATGAAAAAAATCAGAATAGATTTGCTTATTGAATACTGTAGCTCAGTGACTGTCTCAGGCTTAGCAGGTTGATGAAACTCAATATAGATTCCAAGCTTGAAGAATTTTGTGCTCAGACGGGGTACAACTAAGTACCCATTTGAATCCAAGCTTGCTAAAATGCATGAAAATTCATCCATTCCAATTTGGTCAGAACCAATTATCAGATTGACATAGAATTAATCTTAGATTAATTAAGTAAGCACCCTTTTCAATAAATTGATTAATGTGGTCACTGTATTCAACTGGTGAAGGTCTAAGTGAAGGTCATAGTTTAAAAAATGTACCCCAATTATCAATACATAAATGCAAAATGACTGACCATGTCCATGGGGTTATTATGACTATGATTACTGAAAATAAAAAGATGGGAAATTTGCTGTCTGTCTGGACTAGGGAGCAGCACTTCCTTTTCCCAGGTATAAAGGAAAATGTCTGCACACACGTGCATGTAATTTGCTTAATGGGGTACAAAATACAATATAGAAAAATAACCTCACGTGGAAAGTGTAACTTAGATGGTTGTCTCTAATGCAGGTTTTGTCAGGGGAATATGAAGCGAAAACCTTGGATACCATCTTTCTAATTTTAAACTAAACCCCACCTAATTGGGCACCCTCACCCTTTAAACAAATGGTTCATAAAACCAGGTACGTTGTAGTTCATGGAGGAGGACGAATCAGCCCTCAGTCTGATCTTATAGACAACACATTTTGCTATGGGCAAGGTTGTATTTTTCAAGATATTCTACTTTGTGGTTCTGTGGAAAATGTGCTGGTGCAGAAAGAAGAAAAAGGAGTTGTATAATAATGAGTACATGCACACCCTTTTGATGATTCACTGGCTTCCTGGTTAAAAATCAGTAAAATATTAACAGCCTTTGCAGCTAAAGAATTGCAAGTGGAGTGGGGGTGGTGTAAGATGCATTTTGTTTTGTCTGGTGAAGTGTGCTTGATAAGGTTGCTGATACTTGCGATATTCAATCCTCGGATGCCCTGTTTATGTTTTTGTTTGCCCTGGTGAAATGGGGACTGAGGGCTGTAACAAAGCCTGGCAAGTGGTTACGACCCAAACAAGATTGAACAGTTTTCCATCAATGTCCTGTCATATGTAGTCGTGAACATCAAACCTGAAGCAGACAGTTCAATCTTCTTTTGGGGCCTGAGAGCATCTAATCTGAGCCTTGCTCAAGCTAATGAAGGTGCAACAGCCAGACAGCTGTATGATGAACGTGCTGTCTATATGCTTTCCGTAATCTTGCCATTGATGAAGGTGCAACAGCCAGAGAGATGAGATTTTGGAATTGAATCCTAACCAAGCTAATGATAGGTTGAGGAAAAGTTCATTAAGGACCTTAAGTTTTCTTCTTATTTAAGTATGGCACCTCTTATCTATCAACAGCTGACAGCCCCTGGAACAAATTTTTGGAAGACCAATGGCATGGCTCCAATCCACCCATAAACTCAGGCTCTAGTCAATGTTACCACCCAAATTCCTTAAGGTTTAGCTACTGGTTCTTCGAAATTCAAATTGTAATTCCTTTCATTGAAATCTGTCTGAAACAAACCTTATCAGTTACCAGGCAGGGATCTCAATTTATTAATTGACAATACCAGCTGTGGACAAGATTTAGGCTGCAGTAATATTGATGCAAGAGTAATTTGACAAAAGAACATGATCACGTTATGAGCCATTTCATAAAGATAAAAGGAATCACCCTAAAAAGAGAAGAATCAGGGAAAGAACTTGGAAACTGATAGATAAATTATTTAGAGAGTCGATACACATAAGCAATGCAACTTAAATCAATTTTAATTAGTACCCTCGATTTCTCAAACTACCCACTTTTAGAATCAGGATGGCTAAGGACCATACAAGAAAATGATCCTGGTCTACTGAGTCTATATCCACACCATACCTTCTGGTGTGATTTCTCTACTCCTGCTGACGCTGTTACACCACTTCAGTCTTCAGAAACTCAGTTGTTGGTTGGTAATGGAACCATCAATAATATCTAAAAAAGCTTTCCAGTTTGTTGTGTCCCACTTCTCATCATTGTGCAGAACTCCTCATAGTTAATTTTCCCATCCTGTTCAATTCAAATGGCATCAGTACCAGTAATTAATAACCTTATAAGAAGTTTCCAAAGTTTGATTTGGAAACAAACTTACGTTATCTGTATCCACCTCAGAGATCACTTCCCTGATGCTGGCTTCATCACTCATTCCATACTCCTTCATAGCTGTCTCTAATTCATCCTTTGTGATGTACCTGCAAAGAATAATACAGAGTGATAAAATATCTCAAACAAAGGGCAGCCTATAAATTTGTTGTGGAAACCCCTCAAAATTTTAGCTCCTGAAGAATCTTCTTATTCAGAACCTTTTAAGAAAAGATCCAGAAGTCATAAAAGAAAATCTGATGTTACTTCAGTGCACAATATGGTAGAAAACCAAACAATCTAGATAGTAACAGATATAACAGGATCACTCAGCTAGGCCATAGCCATTGCTTGCATGTGTATTTTTAACATTTAACAGGAACAAATTCATATGTTCTTTTGTAGAAATAATTAGTTCAATGTCCAATGCAGACAGTTTAGAATGAGATCAGTAAAATGATGCAGCTATAATTATGAAAATTGGAAACCTCAGGACTCACCCACTGTTATCTTTATCAAAATACAGGAATGCTTTGTACAGGTGCTCATCTCTTTCAAGTCTGTATCTATGCATTGTAGCTGAGATAAATTCAATATAGTCTATCGTTCCATTTCCATCCACATCAGCCTGAAATGTATTGCACATAATCCAAGGACGCCAGTTGAGTGTTAGATGCAAGCAATATTCAATGGTAAACAAATAGCAATGGTATCAGTTGAGGGGTAGATGAAAACTTACAGCTTGCATTAATTGCTTGACTTCAGCTTCAGAGAGCTTTGATCCAAGACGAGCCAAACCTGCCTTCAGTTCCTCATAGGTGATTGTGCCACTGTTGTCTGTGTCCATGTTTGAGAACATTGCTTTAAGACCTTTAATCTCTTCTTCAGATAGATTTTCTGCAATAACCTAGGGAATTTCCAAATAAACCAACATTATTAAATGAAGACAGAGAGAAGAACCATAACCATCTACACCACTATAACTCAAAGGTCTAAATACTTTCAGGACATCTGTTGCAAGAAAACATGTATACTGCATAAACTATCATGCTTAGGTAGATTAGGAAGGCTATAGAATAAGCAAAGGCCTGCAGTCATGGCCATGCTATTGTTTAGTAATAGAAGTGGAGGATTTATGGTGTGCATGGTCATGACAGTAGTGAAGTAGCTGCGGACTGGTGGGTGGGCAGCACTTGATAGTGGAGACTAGTAGTGCTGCTGTGAGCTGCCCATTGAAGTGCTGGCAATGGACATAGGGTTGATCAGTGATGGCAACATTGTGATGGTGGTGGTGTGGATGGGGTGCTAGACTACAAGGTGCAGCATTGGCCTATAATTGCACTGAGAACGGTGGCTGTTGTTCCATATGAGGAAATCAAAATGCCCATTCTCAGCTTCTTCGTCAGAACAAACAGCAATATGAGTACTAATGTGATTCTGTTCTCTGCATACTTACTGCATGCCAAATATGCCTATGGAATATTCAACTATAGAAAATTTACAGTATTACTAGAAAGGGCACTCTCACAACTGGTCCAAAAACCTAAATGTACCACATTTGCAATCATTTCACAATTTTGACTGTAGTTTAAGACAAACTTTTTGTATTACGGAGCTTCTTCAATCCAGTTTGATACTGTACCTTCAATGCAAGTTTCTTCAGCTTATTCATTGCCCTGAATTGCTTCAATCTGGAGAGAACTGCACTATCTATTGGCTTGTCTGATGCTTCCCCACCTTCTCTCATCCAAGGATGCTCTGACCATACCAATTATCACATGTTAATCAAAAGCATCAGAAAAAGACAAACATAATATCAGAAGATTAATATGAACCTATCTTAATCAGTTGACTAACAAGAAAAGACTGAAGCTAATATGATGTCATATGAATAAATCAAAATTTATAAAGAAACCATCAGACATTTAAATTTCTGAGGAAAGCCAGACCAGCAGACTAGACCAGACAAAACACCTCCGGTGACTATAACCAAAGATTGAAAAAGACTACAGACCAAGAACGTGCGCAGAGGTGAGCCGCTTTTTTGGGTCCATTGTCAGCATCTTTCGTACTAGATCTTTGGCACTTTCAGATATTGAAGGCCATGGTTGACTTTTAAAATCTAGTTCCCCTTCAGTAATGGCATCAAATATTCCTTTCTCAGTTTCTGCAATACAATTTGAGAAAAATATATATTTTAGTTAATTGAATACGACAGACAGCAGAATCCTACCGACATGCTAAAAAACGTAAAACTAACAAAAGCTTGATATTTTTTCTATTACCAGCCCAAAATGGAGGGACACCACTGAGCAGAATATACAAAATAATTCCAGCACTCCAGATGTCAATTTCCTTTCCATAACTACGTCGCAGAACTTCAGGAGCAACATAGTAGGCACTACCTACAATATCGCGATATACCTTCCCTGAGATGTTTTCCATAAAGTTTAGTATATTAGTAGCAAATATTTATTTCAATCAATCACAAAATAGAATAGTATCAGAAGGCATAGCAGAGCAACATAATCCCATCATAATGGCATCTTTATAACTCTGCCACCTTTCAATTGAGTCAATTACTTTCTTACTATGCATCTGAAAATTGAATGCAACAAATACCACAAATTTAAGCAACAAAACAGTAAAATTCCTGTTGTAAACCATACACAGTATGAAGAAAGAAAAGACATATGGCAGTAGATATTGCAAATTATCAAATTTCTAATCAGATACATGTCTCATTCCAAAAATTTTAAAAGACATTTGAAAATAAATAAATAGCTCAATTCATTAAAACCATTAAACAGCAGGAAGATTGGAAATTTAACCTTCTTCAATAAAGACCGACAACCCAAAATCAGTTGCCTTCAACATAGCTCCCTCATCCTTGCTAGACAACAAGAAATTCTCTGGCTTGAGGTCACGATGCATCACCCCCATGAAATGGCAAATATGAACCACATTCACCACTGACCTACAAATAGCTGCTGCAGCTCTCTCGGAGTAATGGCCTTGAGCTATAATCCTATCAAAAAGCTCTCCACCAGCACAAAGCTCCATTACAAGATGAACAGATTGTCTATCCTCATAAGCACCCCTGAATTCCACAATATTTGGCTGACCAGACAAGTGCTGCATAATCTGAACCTCCTTCTTTATATCCTCTCTGTCTTGTTTGTTTTTCAGCTTTCTCTTCAATATTGATTTGCAAGCATAAGTATTGCCAGTGGAATTCTCAGTGCACAAGTAAGTTATGCCAAACTGGCCTCTACCAAGTTCCTTTCCAAGAGTGTAGTGTTGCTTAATGTCTTCCAAAGGCTTTCCTAATATTGTTTCTTGCCCTTGAACTGGCCTGCTGCTTGCTGGTGAAGGTTTCAATGGGGCAGGGATTGGTTGGGGCTGCCTCATTTGCGGAGCTTGAATTTGAGGCACTGACACTTTCTGCGTTTGAACTTGTTGCTGTTGATAAGCTGGTTGGACTGGCCTTGAAGGAGGCATACCTGATCTATAGTCATTGTAGTCAGGTTCTGACAGTTTGTGCTTGCTGCCACAACAACCCATCTGCCTACCTGGGAGTTGCAAAGAAAGAATTCAACTTGGGAATTGGGTTTCTTGAGGAAGAAACACGAGATAGCAAAAAAGGTTAAAGCTTTGCACAAAAGGATGAGATTTTTCAACCCAAACCCACATTAAAGTTGAGTTCTTTTCCTGTTTTTTTGCGTTTAGACTCCAAAGAAAGCTGTTAATTAATTAATAAAATACCACAAAAAATGGAAAACCAAAAAGGGAAATGCTAATTAATGACGCCAATTACAATTAAAACCAAAATTCAACACTTATTTAATTAATTACATTCGTGTTTGAATGGAAAAATTAAAACAAAGAAATCTTTCTATTTTTTTTTTAACTTTTTATTGAATTCAAACTGATGCCTAATATATTTTTTCCAAACGTGTACTATGAATAATTAATGAAATTAAAGAACAATAATGACATAATAAAAATGAATTTTTGAGGTAATTCATTGATTTTTGTGATATATCACAATCCTTCCTATCCAAATTACATCATTGTGAAAAGGATGGCTGTGGATACAACATGTATATATCAATTTCATCATGTGCCCAGTGGGTGTGAACATGAGCTTAGCAATAAAAGAAATACCCTGTCAAAATCAAGACTTTAGTCTCTATATTAATCGATTAAGAAAGACGATTATATCTTAAAACTAAGATAAATCAATTTAAAGTATAATTTCATCAATTTTGATTACTTTTTATAAAATCGAATCGAAACGAATGCTCACTCTGTTCGAGAGCACTAAGCAGCCGACAGAGCATATGGGGTCACGAGAGGAATGAAGTCTAACCGTCCTTTTGTCTTAATCAATGTTATTCAATGGTAAACTATTGCCGGAGACCCGCCGCCTACGGCCGAGATTGTTCCTCGAAAACCCAAAAACATGAGCTGTAAACTCCCCGTCATTTCAGGGATCCAAAACACGACATGCTACCTTTGATTACGGTATCGGCAGTGCAACTACTGCTGGTAATAAAGGATTTGCCAAAGTGGACAGGCTTGGGTGGGCTTTGTTGTCTTTGCAGGGTCGACTTTTGGGCATTGGTTCCACCATAAAGCCTAGGAGAGTGGTCTTCGGCCTTTTCCTTTAATGTGTTGGTAATTTTAATGACCGATTGCTTGAATCATTGGCTGACAAATGGATCCATGGACTTCAAAGCTGAGAAACAAACTAAAAAGGGCCAACATTCAGGGTCCAGCAGGAAATGACCCTAAGTATATTTGTATAATCGGATTTAAGATATCGAGTATTTAATAATATTTGATAATATTTATAGATTATTATACTCAAAATTTATCTGAACTTCAGATGAATGTTAAAATCTTTACTCAATCCTATCTTATAATTGAATATAGAGTACTCGATAATATCTAAATATTGATATAATTGAATTTGACTAATATAATCTTGAAACTTACTGAAACTTGAAATGAACACTAAAAACTTTACCCAAACTCTTTGTATTCGAACATAATGTACTTGAATGATATATTATTAGGTTAAGTACTTGTAAATACTCGTTCAATATCTACTCATTTACATCCTTGAACCCTAATTTGAATAATAAATAGAAATCAATTGAATTTAATTAATTCAAAATTTGTCTTAATTAATTAATTAAGAAAAATAATCTATTTGATTATTTCAATCGATTTTCGGTATCTAAATCTATTGGTAATATATTTTATAATATTTTAAAAATAAACTTAAAAAAAATCCTCAAATTAACTAAACCGATCAAAATAAGTTATTTTGGATTATTTTTAATTGTTATTATAATTCGATTGATTTGGATTATTATTTCATGAAAATTGAGGGTATTCGAGATCGAATCAAGTAAGCCCAACAAGTATTCCTATGGATCCACAAAATCACAAAAGCCTAAGTGGGAAGAGGACAACCCAGAAGCCCAGATTCTTGTGTGAAATTCGGATTAGGATTTCCTTTTCAATTTGCTAAGACTTTCACAAATCGGAGAGGCTTTATTTCCAAATATTGATTGCCGAAGAAAACTCCATCCGAGTTCTTCATAACCAATCAAACAACATCACAGTGGAAGAAAGAAACCTGAATCCTGAGACGACAGTGAAGAAGAGAAGATTTTGGTTCATCTTCAGAGCTTTCTTTTTCTTTCTTGGAGGGAAGAAGTCATGTCAGTTGCAATGGATCACAGAATGAGAATCTGAGTGAAGAAAACAAATTGAACTTTCAAAGCCCAATGAACCCATGATCGTCAATCAAATTCAAACATGGGTCCCTGAAAATATCCAGAGAGGAATTAGAACGAATGGTTCTCAAGCAAAAACGGAAACACCCTCTGCTCTTATGCTTTTGGAAAGAATGGCGACCGGTTGTCATTGTCTTGCCAAAAGGCGAGCAAAAGCCATGAACCGCCCACTGGAGTCCACCTTTGACAATTGTTTCTTCTTTGGCTACACATTAACACAACGAAACCCCCCCCTCTCTCGCCCATCTTGTCTACTTGTGGTAATCCCCGACCCCATGGTTTCTCCATCCATCACCTTCCGTCGAAAGCAAATTTGTTTTCGTCTCCCTCTGACATGCACCTTAGCTACTTGGTGACACAATGTTGTGGACTAATCTTACTTATGAAAAGACGTCACTCTCGAGCCTCTTGTATTATCATTGAATCAAATGTTGATTGATATTTCGATGTTTGTAATTTGTTAATTTTTAGTATAAGTTTGGAATTGAAAGTTACGGACATAATAAGAAAATGATTTCGAGGTCAAATTTTTATTCACATGTATGGGATTTTTTCATAGATATAAAAATATAAATGGTAAAATCTTTTATTTATTAGTATGTTTGCAAATTGGCATATTTCGGAAATAACCTATATATATATATATATATATATATATACTTTGGAAACAAAGGCTCACGCTCCTGGTTCATTTTGGAGTTTATTGTAACATCAGGATGGGGATGGCCCATGAAAATGGAATATTTTCCTTTTTTTCCTTTTCTGAAATTTGTACCAGAATTACCACTAAAGAGATCTTGGAAACACACTTCAACTTCCAAATTGTTTAGTCCAAAAACAGAATTTGGGACTGCCCCCTCTCTCCCTGTCTCTCTCAAATCAAAATCCTGCTTGAGCTCACTCGCCACTAAGTTGACTCAACTGAGTCGACTCAACCGAATCATTGCCCAAGTCAAAAAGAATATTGTAGTAGCAATTTTTTAATCAATCATTTACTTTTTTTGTTTTTTGGGTCTTTTGGTCGGGTGGCTAACAAATTGGTTAACCATCGAACCCTGTTTGGCTCCAGACCGCATCCCTGACCCGCCTTAAGTCCCGGCCCTTGAGGGTCCGACCCACGCCTTCAAAAACCGAAGCCCCGCCCATTTTCTTACTCCGAGCGTACTCGCGAGCCAAGTACTCGTGCGGGGGAACCATCTCCGAGTCAACGTCATCAAGCCCGTCATCCGAGTCGTGTATCGACTCCACCGAATCGACCCTGTAAATCTTACTCCAGTCAGGCACGTTCACCGGCGCTGACGTGGCCATATGGTGTCCACGTGGAGAAGCTGCTGCCGCCATGCCATCGTGGCCACGGAACTGGTGCACGATCCTAGGCTTCGTCGAAGAAGAATCATCGAAAGCCAAGGACAGCCCGCCCACGTGGCGGTCAGCCCGAGGCATTCGCCGACGTCCCCCCCTCACGTCCACGTTCCCGTTCCCATTACTCTCCGCCTCAGCGCGTGGACTCCATTCGCTCTGAGCATTATTGACATTCTGGTCGTCTCGGTCCGCCACGTTGTCGACCATCGACCAGACATCCTCCTCCCCGAGTTCCGGTTCGTCCGTGACGGCGTCCCCTCGGCTGTGCCCGTAACTGTAACTCCCAAGAAACCGTTCGCTTCTGCTGGTGGTCAACCGCCGGCCTTTCGCCATGAAACAATCCAAATATTCAACACCCCAAAAAAGAAAATTAAAAAAAACCCCAAAAACGAAAATGAAAAAGAAAAAAATCTATTCTAGAGAGAATCAAGCTAAATAAAAAGAGGGAGGTGAATATCAATTGGAGTCCATTAGCGAAGAGACTCAGACATAAGGAGGCCTAGCATGGGAGACTACGTATATATAGCATTTAGAGAATGAGTATGAGACAGTGGAAGCCATTTCATTTCATGTGAATTTGGACTTCATTTTGTCTTCATTTCATATCTTCACTTCACCTCACCTCCAACCAAGATGAATGGTGAGAATAGAAGACGCCAAGACTGTCACGAAACTATAAAAAAACACACAAACAAATGCTTACTGCCATGAACTTTTTTTTCAAAGAAAAGTGGGCTAACGCGCTGCTTTCAATGAGCGTGTACTGCACCCCCCCACCTGGTTGGAGGTAAACGACGATAACCAATTTGGATTTTTGGATAATCAGTGTCATTCCTTATTAATAACTTCACCTTCAAACTTTGGACTTATTATATAGTACTAAAGATTATATTTACTTATGAAATAATCTTTTATAATTAAGTAATATTATATAATAACATTGCATTAAATATAATCATTATAATAAAGTTGTGACGGGTAAATTTTAATATATTTTTATATGAATTACATTATTACTATTTATTTAACAGAACATAATTAATGATTAATAGGTGTTACTTAGGCAAGCATTTTCGTACATAAAAGATTCAAATGACGTTGATTAGATATATCCACGTCAGATTTTCATTCTCCTCTTTAGGTAGTGGAGCCCACCCATAAAAACCTATCTTGTTTGACTGCGTCCATTCCGTCCAAGCGGGTCCCGCCTCTCCACGTGGGTGCTCACAATTAAACCATCCTCCCTCTCACTCCATTAGTAGTTTGATCCTGCAACACGTGTAACGTTGGACCACTCCACACCCGCCACGTGGCTAATAGCGAAGGGTAATTTTATTGATTTATTATTTATTTTTACTAATTCTTTAAAAAGCAAAGGCTAAGGCTAAGGCTAAAGCTAATCATAGTGACAATAAATTAGCCTTCCCATAATTGATGTTTTAGGAGATTCTAAACAAGTTTATTTAAAAAATTCGAAATTATTATCTTGTGTCGTTAATGTATAATATTTATATATTTATAAAAAATATAAATATATATTTTAAAAGATTCTTGAATTAAAATTTATTTATTAATAAAATAGTAATATTTATCTATTAATAATATATCGAATTTTTATATTGATGGTGAGTTAAATATAAAATAGTTATATATGATATATCATCATTCTATTTAGTCATAATTTAAAAATATGTATTTAAAATTTTATTAAATTTTTATTTTTATATATTTATGAGGTGACACTTTGTTACTTAGTGATAGTGTATAGATATATTATGCTCGTAATACATCAATCATAAATAATTATTTTTTAATTCTTTTATTAATTAATTTGAGTGGTTTAAAGGTTAAATTAATCCCACTTGTGGGTGAGGATTAAGGAAAAGCAAAGTCTCTGGTGATGGGCACATTGAACGGTTGAGAATACAAAGGGGAAAGGCGGGGGGCCCTTTGTTGGTGGGTCCCACGATTTGCTTTGTCGTTTTGTCAAACAAATAAAAACCTTATCACCTATTTCACCGTCATAACAAAAACCTCGCAATCATAAGGCCGAAGAAAAAGCCCAAATACAAGCCTCGTTTGCCCCAAACTTCACCCCTTAATTTTCTTCAAATAATAAAAAAATTTCGAGTTTTTTTTATTTTATTTAATCAAATTTTTATTTCAAAACGAAAATATAATCAATATTATTTTAAGTAAAAAATAATATCTGAATATTTTATTTAAAAACTAAAATTTAAATCGCCCATTTTTTGTTTTTTTAAAATAAAATATCCGTTTTGTAATTCAATCGTTTCAGAACAAAGAAATTACCAATATACGAATTATTGAACATAAATTTCTTGAAAAATCTAGAATTAACAAGAATAAAAAGAATTTGTGACTGAAGATTTTGCAAAAAAAAAAAAGAAGAAAGAAATACCGAAACTCATACTGTCAATGATTGTTATGGTATGCTATTATTGAGCTAGTCTCTCTCCCTTGTGTTGGCGTTATAGTGAAGAGCAGACAGGGGGCGGTGGGACCTCGGTTTGCAGTGACCGGACCTGTCCCTGGACCCATTCACAGTGATTGGGTTTTCGGCAGATTGTAGCACCCTGACCCAACCCTTGGCTAGGACTTGATCTATCATAGTATAATCAGCATCCTATGCTGGCTTAGCTTTGTTAATCGGACGGTCATTCTTTTTTTTTCTCCTCACTACTGTCATATACTTCAAAAACTTTTGGTACACAGGGACCCCAGTTCTCTGCATTTTGTTTAGCAATTGGATAATCATTACATGGGTTTAAAAAGGACTGTACAAACCCATTGTACCCAACAAACTTCAAAGATATACAGAAAATAAGTACTACTCACTGAGAGAGATGGATCTTAAACTTAATTCGATCGTTTCTAAGTAATTATATATATATATATAGGAATAATGTTATGGTTCGATTTAAGATTTTTATTCAATATTTTATTTTATCTTTTATGACTTGAATTAAATTTAACAGATTGATCAGAAATTGATGGTGCTGCAGACTTTGTTGCCAAGTCAATATTTAGCTTTTGTGTGATGAGGATGATGATATGAACATGTACATTAGGTGCTTATGTCTCAACATTTGGTAATTGTATCGTTGTGTTGAGCATGAGGTATCTTGCCATGTGACATCGAAATCCAATCAAGGTAATCCTAGCTAATCAAGAGGGGGATCACCGATTGCCATTGAGGATCAAATGGCGGCTATAAAATATGTTCACAAATCAAACAAAGACCATCCAATAACATGGGAGAGAGTTCATGACATTTAAAAAAGTCCATGGGAGAGGCAACAAATGTGTATCTAAAAGAAACCCTCCTAAACTATCCCTCCCCATGCATGACCCACCACGGGTGTCCCTGTACTCCAAAACATGACAGCCCCAAAACACACTACCATAATCAGCAAAAGCAGATTATGTCATGGGGTTTGGATCTCTCCATGGAGATACGTATGGAGAGTTCCATGGCTTAGGGTAAGCCAACGACAAGATATGGGTCCTGTGTCATATTCAGGCAGAATCAGAATCTCACCTGCTGCACACTTAACACGACTCACCTCCAGCACCACCGCAACCACCACCATCCCCCCTTCTGCAACAAATCCCCAAAGAATTTTGTGATATCGATGCATGTGATGTCATGGTTTGCAAGGAGTGTGGTTTTTATATTGTAGAGATCCTGATAACTTTTTGGTAGTTCTCTTGATTTCGATATATGTGTGCGGCCATATGATGGCTTGTGTATATATATTCTAATGCATGCCCCGGTTAGATCCGTAGAATCAGAGCTTTGGTAATGATTGTACTGAGAAGGAATCAGGGATTATTTTTTTGAGTTTTTTATTATTAAAAAAATTAAATTTTATTTTTTAAATAAAAATAATATATCAATTAATAAATTAAATTAATAAATTAAATACTCGAGTTATTTTTCGAAGTGTAACTAATGTGAAGATCGGGAAAAGACACACAGACCGTGATTGGTTTAAGAAAAGGGTTTGATGTGCAAGGGCAGAATCAGCAAAGTTATGTTGGGTGGGAGGGCTTTGTCGGGAAGTAAGGGTCGGAGTTGTCAGGCCAGCCAATGAAACGAGATTCTTGCACGAGCTACTCAATCAAATGTTGCAGGGCAGTGGGCTCCATCGTTTTCTAGACTGGACTATAGGGCCACGCCTCATTACAGCGAGTGCAAGACAGTTCCCACCGTAAAAGAAACACTTGCATGAAAATGAAAATAACATGGACGTGGCTGTTGCCACATTTGCATGGCTTAACTGTCGTGTTTTATCAAGCCCATGGATGTTCCAATGAGGATTGAAGAGTAGACAGTAATCATGACTGCCTCCTCCTGTTTAATTATGTTCTATTTCTCTTAAAAATGCTGCTGATGTAGCCAAGAGGGGTGACTTGTCTTTTGGTTTATCTCGATCTTTAACCTTTTGTTGGGTTCTTCGTACTTATTGTTTATTAATATGATCGAACCTCTGAATATAATGCAAAAACGTATACGAGTACAAATTTCTGTACAGTGCCAAGGCTGGTCTGGCACGCACTAAATTATCTTGGTGCCATGTATGTGACAAAGTTTTCACTTTACTATAGGGGGAACTGATCGATATGAATGACAAGAGTGATGAGTCAGGAAATTCAAAGATTATGATCAAAGAGCGAGGGATCCAGTCCAATATAACAACAACAAAAATGCAAGTTGAGAACCGTTTCAGTCCTGTGGGTGGTGGGATGGATTCTATCTTTAGGAATGACAGATTGAACAGCAACAACCACCAACTGATCCCTATTTTGGAATTGTTACTTTCAGGGTTGGCCCTGTCTTTCATTGGTATGAACATTTGCATGTGCACACACACGTCTCATCTTCCCTTGAGGGATTGATGGTTCCATAACAAGGGTATTGCTACCCTTGAATGGTGCAGTACTGATACTAATTCATACTCTGCCATCCAAATTCATCACCTATCTTATTCTCTCGTGTTGATCAATTACAATATTCCACGTAGGGTACTCTAAATATGTTCTTGTCTGGACTTATGATTACTGATATTGAACAATGAATCTCAGACCAGTTGAATAATTGGCTACTGAGTTACTGAGTGCGGTTGACATAATAGCCCCTATTCCTGGAAAAACTAGAGATATAGGGAGGGATCTAGATGGACCAGCAATTTCCCTAGGGGTTGGATTTCAAAACTAGTGGCATACCTCACTGCGCCTGTACAGTTGTTCACTTGTTCTCACTTCTTATACTGACACCACCTGCTTTTGTAGCCATGAGCATGTGAAAATAGCGGTTGTTCCTGGAGGGATTGGAATTCTTAGATTTTCCTAATCTTTCTTTTGCCCTTTATTGGTGGGGTAGAAAGTGGGGGTGCATGGGAGGGCGATCATCAATAATTTCAATGGTGAAAGTTGGACTTCAAAATGTTCCTTCCTTGTTTGAAAAGTGCATATGGTTCAGCAATTTGCACTAACATTAATGCATGGTTCAGATTAATGTCAAATGTAGTGCTTTTATACTTAATTAAACAAGCTTTGTTTTCTCATTTGTTGACAGCTTAGTCAATCTCTTTTACTTCTTTTTCTTGCCCACATTCTGATTTACCATACTCTCTATTGTCATTGTCACTTTGTAATAACTATGTTACTTCATTTTCATCATGTTGTATCTGTTACCTTACAACTAAGATTCTTAATAAATGACAGAGCACTGTCGAAATGCAAGCTATGTTCCATTATTTTTCCAAGACAACCTGATCGTAATAAATCCTGATAACATTTCCAGGGGGGACCAAGTACTTAAATCCCAATATTTTCTTCAGCAGCACAGCTAGGAGAGATACTAGTTGCAGTGGTTGTTCATGTCTTCTTTTATAGAAAGACATAAACAATCACAATATTCTGGTACTTGAAAAGCATCTTTTCATTTTCAAAAAATGAAAAAGAAAAAGAAAAGCATCTTTTTCTTCTGATACAAGGATTCCTAGTTGTGTAATTTATTCACCAATGAGCCAATCTTAATCAATATGCTATTATAAAATATGAAATTCGCAAGAATCTTACCCTTCCAAAACATAAAGGGATCCTCTGGTTTGACCATATGTTTGCCTCTTCAAGTTGATCATCAAGGTCCCGAATTTCATAATTGCTGCTCCTTTCTTAAAAAAAACCTATACATCAAACATGAATTATTGAACTAATTAATTAATCAAAAATAGTTTTGAATGTCGGGTGATTGACCCCATTGCCTATGTGTCTATCACTGATTTAAGGTTACAACCTGCTATACCTTTAGTTAGTGTCTCTTCACGAATTTGAAAGAGTCTCAAGACCACTTTCAGATGGTTGTAAAGTCACTTTCGGGTTATGTTTATTACTACTGATCAGGTAGTTGTGTCAATTAACTGTACTTACTCTTGGTATGGATCAGTTAGAATGACAATTAAACAGAGAGTATATATCTTTACATAATGGGGGTTATCTCTTTGATATCAAAGAGAAGTGCTCCGCCCACTTGCATGGTGTGGTGCTTAGAGCTTGTGGTTTTGGTGCTGCTGCCAAGTCCATTTCTCATTGAAGGTGGGGTTTCATTCAATCATGAAGGGATGCACTATGGCTAGCTCTTTGTTTGTCCTAAGACAACACCATCCTATCATATGATAAGTGTCACTAGGCCCCAAGGCAGATCAAATCATGGTCATGTTCTGCCTCAAACAATTGTCATCTTTTTTATTTTTGATCAAGGGTTTCAACTAGGTTATCTGATAAACCTTGAAAATTGTCATTTAAAAACTCAACTAACCAGGGCTCTGGAAGATGTGTATGTGCACCAGAACTTTCTGAGTTAGCTTAGCAATGCTCAGATGCATATCGAGGCAGCTGGATGCCAACATTGTTACCAAAAAATACAAGTAAACCTTCATTTTCTCAAATCTGACTACGGGTTCATATCTATACCTTGAAAGAATCTGAGCATGATTGATTTTGCTTAACTGCACTCTGTTGCATAAGTTCATTCAAATGACATGGCCACATATGAGGTCAAAACTTTCATCTAAAGCCCTGTCCCATGTCTATGCATTTAGTTTGCTAGACTTCATGTAAACGTTTATAGGTTGAAATCTCCATTTGCAAAATACCAGAAGTGAGATCTTAATCATCCACCAGAAGTGAAATTGCTGTCCAGTTTAACTATCTTTTCTTGGCAAAATGGTCAGTTCTGCTATCTGCCTTGTAACATATGTTGGCATCTGGGGGCAATTAGTGGTATTAATTATCCTGATTTGGACTTGAATTCTGCATTAAAGGATCATTGTTCTATCTTTATTAATATAAGCTATACAACCAGTTGCACCAGATGTAGTGTTTGGTTTCATTACAAATTCCATTACAAAAGATCATGAAGGGAAAAAAAAGTCTATTTGTACTTGAGACCTATTTATATTTCTCTTTAGGAACAAAATTCCACCATTATGTTCTCAAACTTCTACCCACTGCCACTTGCTCGGGAACGTCGAAGTTAGGTGCAAAATATTTATGGGCTTGCAGCAGCCCATGTCAATCAGCCCAAAGCAACCATGAAAGTGTAGCTGTTGCTGATGCATTATCCAAAAACCTTGAAACCCTTTGGACAGTGGCTCATAAATTGCTCGCTAAGCCCATTAATTTTGGACACGACATGTCATCTCACTTTGGCAGTTCTGCTAGATGACATGATAGCACGAACAAAGTACTATCTAACCACTGATGTATGGGGATGAAGGCATATGGAGGGTCTGGCTACTATAATATTCTCCTAGACAAGTGGCTTTGACATGGGCATGGGAGACAAGATTGGACTTCAAATGGGGTATCTTTAAGCTGATGATGATGAGTGAATGTCCAATGGCAACTGGAAAGTTATGTTTTCTATGTAAGACAACGCATGATACGAAGCAAATAATTGCAGACGTGAAAGTTCGAGGAGGGTGGGTCTACGGTGATGTGAATAATTGGGACAATCACATCTTGGCATCGAAATTTTTCTTCTCATTTCTTTTTCCATTTTTATTCTGTAATAGGCATCTAAATCTTTCATTTGTTTGGTTCTTTCTTGGTAATGAGCCCAAAGTTGTAAACAACTTGGAAAGCAGTTCCACTCTCCTTGCCCCACCCGCACAATGAAAAGAATGGCTTAGCATGGAGAAGAACTTGAATATGCATTGGCATAATGGCTTTTCTGATAGACCAGATATCAAGGGAAAACTCTCTGAATTTCTGTCAAGCGAAAACTAAGGGTTTAGGATGCTTTGACCTGATATCAAGCAAAAGGAATTATTCAATGAAAAATAATGAAACCAAGGTTTGAGCAGTTTCAGGAAAAAGAATTATATTAATAAACTCTGGTAACCATATCAGTTATACAAATAGGCAAGAATGCCTTACTTGGCAACAGCCAGGAATGGGAGACTGTAATTTGTAAAAACAAACTAGATAAGTGATGAGAAGAATCCTTTTATCAGAGTTGTAAAGTGACTGAAGAGGCTCAAAGAAAAGGAAGCACCTAGCAAGAGTAGATATTGTGTCTGTGTCTTCCAGGATCATATTCTTGCTCTGGGGATACTTGCTCCTAAAAAAATGATACTGAAAAACCTATAGTTTGCCTATGAATCAACCGGTGCAGTGTCTGTGCAACTGAACTTCCTCTCTTTCAGTCCAGGCTTCCAGTGCTTTGCCTTCAAAGTATTCTTCTGGAAGACTCTTGGCCATTCAATGGACCCTTTCATGCCTCGAGCTATGTGTGGATTTACCAAGTCTCTAGAGCCCCATTGCCCCATTGAGTTCTGGTGCCTAAGTCCTCCTTTGACAGACTTCCTATTTGGAAAAATTGTCCCCAGACTGGAAACTGTTCCACTTGAAAGCCGTCCATCACCCTCGTCTGATATTGCTTTATAGCCACTACTACTTGCACATGATGTCCGAAGCTTTGCAGAAGATTTTTTCCTCTTTGACCGTTCTGCAGGTATTGAACATATTTCACTAATTTCTGTATTTGGAGTATTTCCACCGGTGGCTTCATCCCATTCTATTTCACACCTTGGAGCATTCTTGCATCCATCAACTGTGTTCATAATCTCTTCAAAGGAATAACTTGAACCCTGATTCTCAGCATGATTAACTCTTTCCTGGCCTCTGCTGTCTTCTTCCATGCCACTGTTATAATCAACGAAGGCACTTGAAAGCTTTGGCACACCATAATCACCATGATCATATTTCTCAGGACTCACAGGGTGGTAATTAGAAACATCACCAGTAGAACAGAAATTAAAGCATGGTTCAGTTTCCCTCTCGGAAACTTCAACTTGCTGTAGTCCTTCAAAATTTGAGAATATATCCCCTGATCTCAAAGGGTCATAGGAAAATTCCTCAATATCTTGAATATTACTAACTGATATTACTGCTTGTCCAATCACTTCAGCTGTACTTAACTCTGTCACATCCAGGCTTGCGCTTCTTGACCTCAGAAAAGTTTCAAGGACGGTTATCAGCTTGTTCATCTGAGAGTACTTACTTTCAAGGGCCAACTTTGCATCACTCAACTTCATTTGGACACGTTCTTCTCGCCAAACCTCAGCCATCTGTAACATCTTTCTCTCTTCTTCCACCACTTCTCGGATTTTCACGATTTCTATTCTCAGGTCTTCAACTTCAGCCTTATCTTCACCAATCTTCGTAGCTAGCTGATTACAGACTTCCTGCATCAGGGCGCTGGTTCTTTTTTCTTCCTCATATTTTTGAATAAACTTCGTTGCTGATAATTTAGCTTCAGCAAGCTCCTTTACTAATTGAGAATTAAGAATCTCCATCCTTTGTTGGTTCTTCCTTTCCCTGCTCAATTGACCTTTCAAATCATCAATAAATGCATAAATATTATCATGTACTTTCTGGTTCTGTGACATTCTTTCCTCTCCAAGCTTCCTCAGTAAGTATTTGACTTTTTTTCTAGAGGACCGCACTTCAGATTCAAGGTCATGAATGTATAATTGAGCTCGCACTAGTTTTGCTTGCAGCGCAGACACAAAGGACACAGTTTTGACTTGATCCTCAAGAAGCTTCATGTGACTTACAAAACAATATGCTTCAATGGGTGTTTTCAAGCATCTACTGTCCCACTTAGTTGCTCCTTCTGTTACAGACTTTGAATGTGGGAAAACAGATTCAAGCTACAAAAGTTTAAACAAATAAAAGAAAAATTAGACAAATCAGAGACAATAATAACCGGACAGTCGAACTTACAAATCAGCAGAGAAACTGTATGAAACTAAAATGCTAGTTTCTCATTGGTAAGAAAACCTAAGTGCCCATGAGCTTGGGCAGAAGAAAGGTAACTCTATAACCAATCTACAAAGGAAGCTCAAAGGCTATAATGAATCAAAATGGAAACAGAAGTTGTGAGGATATAATGTTTACAGAAACAACTTTGCATTGATGAAGATGAACAGGATGTAGTTTGAACAGCAATAACCCTTAATCTAACAAATTAAATCGAGTCTATCCTTCAAATGTTCCATTGAACAGACATCATCAAGAAGGGAATTGAGTCCTTCTAACGCCCTATTTGAGAAGATGGCTTGATCACCAATTGGCAGACAACTACTTCTAGTGATACTAAGACACATACATTATAAAGGGTTCCCTGCTTTGGACCCAATATGGTGGATTGGCTTCTCCGTAACTGATCATGCTTTGTGTCCGAACCACGTTTGCCAGGCTGCAGGGGAAAAAAACGTGTAAATATTTTCCATTCCTTTGCCAAAGACATGACAACTTAAATGTCATCAAAGCCTTGCATCAATAAACTTCAAACCAAGATGTCAACATACAATATTTACGGATTTCCTAGTAAAGTTGGGTGTTGATAAATCCGAAATGTTTTACCGGCTTTGTTGAATTCAATAAAGAACAAATGTAAGTCGAATTTGGCATCCAAAGACAAATATAAAAGAACCCCACTGAGCTAAAAGAAACATTTTTTATATCTGGTTTCTGCAAATTACCTGTAACTTTTCCCTCATGCTCAAGATTCTTTCTTTCCATTTTGCTGCATTTTTCTCAGTATCCAATCAATAAATAAGACAAACCCCACATTCATACTTAAACCCCAACAAATCCCCATGCAAAACACGTAATCAACAATTAAAAAATATTAAGTTCACATCGGGACGATAATTTCAAGTAACTTGATCAATAACGAAATAATCCGTGTACCCGAAAGCGATCAGAGGATCTACGTTTACAGGCAAAGCCAGTATTTCGGCAGCAGGACAACTCAGCAGACAGCCGCAACTGCCAGAGTCCAGCCGCCAGCTTCCTCGCCGACAGCTCCACGTGTCTGCCTCCAGCTCTAGCGCATGCGGAGGAGTGGTGCTGTTGGTGGTGGGGGTGTTTCTTCTTCTCGTCGTTGTTGCTATAGAAAGTCCAGTGCAGAAGCGGGGTTGACGGAGCTCCCGTTCCACACCTTCGTCGACGCCGGGTTTTGCGGCGAAAGGTGGCGGGCGAGTGGGTCCCCCCGGATGAGTTCATCTGGAAGGCGATGGCATTGGGGACAGGAACAAAAGGGCTCGAGTTTCGGTGAGTTTGTCTGGGGAATCAGGCATGACGCATCGCATGAAAGTAAGAACTGTAACCCCGACTCTCACCTTATTATAATGTCGTGCCTTTGTCTGGTCTGCTTTTGTTTCTGTCTTTACTATAAAAAATGGACAATCAAAGACAATAAATACTGTCCTCTCAAGCTTAAAGCTCTCCACTTTTAAATTTTTTATATATATTTACATACTCCTCTTCCTTTTACTTTTTAAATATATTTTGTATAATAATTTTATACTCGTCAAATTTGTCACGAGAATTCTCTTATCACCCCTTCAATATTTTCTATATCCAACATGATCATGTATCAAGATAATTATTCTATTGAGTGACATGGACTTCTCACGTAAGTATAACAAGTTTATCATAAAAAGTCAATTGACGAATGTAGATACATCGGTATAAAGTTAGAGCTCAAATACAAAAGTTACCATGGACGGAAAATTTTGCTAAATAAACATTTATATTGAATTGTATATATTACAATTTGAAGTTTTAATTTTGAGTTTTTGAAGATAACAGTGGGATTTACCAGAAAAGAGAGAGAATAACTCTCTTGTATCGGTCTAGTTAAAGAAGCAGTGATCATTAAGGAAGAATGGACCTCTATATGCAGTAAAAAATGTGCATGGTTCATGCATATCAAATGAAATAGAGTCATCGTACGTTAGTTTTGGATCATCAGAGATATATATTATGAACAAGAAAGGGTTTAAACATTGCATTGAATGATCCATCCGAAAATATATCAGTAGTGATGAACTAGTAGATGTAATTATAGCAGGCACTGTGTTAAAATTGGACCCAGGGTTTAAATCGTGGGTGGGAGGAATCTGATCATGGAATGGCAGATGGCACTAGGCTAGGTATCAGTTGCAGTTGCTTTGCCAAATTCCTGGTAAACAGAGAAGTTAATTTTGAGCGTTACCAACTGACTTCGAGGTGTCTGACATTAAATACAGCAGTAAGGAGCAGTGCCAGTTGCCAGGCTTTCAGCAGGTGATCCAATCAAGCACTTGCCATTCCATATCTGAATTCTGATCAAGCTAGCCACTCTCATTACTCACTGAAACCTAACCTTGGGAAAAGGTATGTACTGGTTTCAAAATCTTCATCTTTCTTCAAGTTGAGTCACATGGCAAAACCTGTTCATGATATGCCTGGTAATCGGACTCATCATTAAGGTGAAACCAACAAGTTGATGGGTCTTGATTACTATCTTTTATGATCAGGATGAATTTTCAGTACGTTTTCCCTAGATTTTGCTGTAGAAACGAGAAGAAGGTGGGCAACTATTAGACCTATAACTCTGACAAACACATCTGCATAGAGGAAAAACAAATAATAACTTCTTTTTGGTCTGAAATTGCCATTGCAAAATGTTGTTAGAAGTAACTTTTAGGGAGTATTGATGGTAAAGGATTGTACCTCAGCAGGTGTCTGGTACTCGATCCGTTTAATTAAGATTATGATACTCTATAAACAATTAAATAAAGTAAGAATAGTAACTTTATCATATTCATTACCTCAAACCTTAAACTCATATCAATTTTAACCAAATAAATAGATTTGGGTTTTAATAAGATACTTATATTATTAATCAGATTCGAATAGTATGAATATTAAATTTTATAATTAGATTCAGACACAAGTATTTCAAAATTAATATATACAATATTCATTACCATTCTTACTTTAATGTTAAACGGCAAACATGCAAGTAAATGTTGAAATATGAACCTAGCTTTATGTAATGGTGATGAGGAGCTAAATTAAACCAAATCCCTTCTTCACTAGATTTAGATGATCCATTATTTTGCCATCTACCAAGAAGTACTTCACCCCCATATGTGGGCAACCTGGGACTTAATATATTACTCAGTTGAGTAACTTTATCAACTATATATCATTGCAACTTTAAATTAAAGGAAGGACAAGTGTGCATAGGGAAATAGTTTTAAACCTTATGGTGGTCCAATGTCCAAGGTAATTTACCGTGTAAAGTGAGTTCCTAATAGTTCCAAATGCAGTGAGAGAAAGCCTTAGTGCTACCTTTTAGAGTTGATGTAATTAATTTCTTCCCTTTGAGTGAGTAACTCTCCTCGTCGAAGTGGTTGTTGATATTATGACAGTGGATCCCCCCCCAAGGTCTCTTTTTGTCAGGCTTGCCGGCAGAGTTGTTGCAGAACTAGACATTGATTATTTCGATTCTTCTCAATAGACCACAAATCAACTTCCATTCATTGTTTAGGAGAAAGAAACATTTCGGAACATGTTTAACTAGCTATGAAAATTGCATGGTTTTGTTGTACATGTTCACTTACGGCCTTCATCTTTGCCAGTTTTCGATGCTAATTTCCTGTTTACTCTTGCTTTAACAACATCATCAATCAAGTCAGATCGAGAAATATAATGAATTTATCGTCTTTTGATTTGAAATTTTGATTTATTATTATGATTATATATATATATATATATATTCGATCTTTATGGACCTTTGCTTTGTGATTAAAGCACAAGGTATAAGCATCAAAGTTCTGTGGCAATGGTGTCATCAAGTTCCTTTAATTACTCCTTAACTATATGAGTTCGTTTTCTCTTTTATTGGGAAACTTTTAGGGAATTTGAATGCCTTATCTTGAGCAAGTTGCTCACTTTAATTATGGCTTTTCACTTGATTTGATTGGCCACCCAAAAGTAATCACTAGTAGTTTGTTATATTTGGGTGGTGGCTATGGCTGGTTTTCTTTATGGATATCTATGAATCAGGTACTGAATTTAAGTTCTTGAAAGTAAATTCACCCAAAAAGTCGAACTATTATTAGACTTTTGTATGAATTTATGAAATGGAGTAATTCAATTTCTTTTATATTACTATTGCCATAAAGGGTATGGGGTAATACTACTATTTTTGTAATAAGCTCTCAATCTTGATAAGGACAAGAATTGATTACAATTATTTGGAAAATATGGGTTTTTCGATTATAATTTAAATAAGATACTTTTTTAATAAACAGTTATAATATATGAAAATAATATACAAATTTTCATTATTTATTGATTGAAAGTAATTCTTTAAATACGATTAACTAGATTTTAAATCTTCACTCTATTTCATAAAAGATGAAAATATTCAAAACTTCAATATATTTTTCATGCTGCTAATGACCTGATAGATGATCTTATCAAAACCAATGACTTTTTGAAAAATGGAAAGGAACAACCTAATGATCTTTTGGTATTATCCTAAACAGCTCATTTCTATTTCCCACTGGGGCAAGCTTGGGTATAGGACTAGGACTCAATAATGACAAGGAAAGCAAGCTCTTCAACGTAGTACATCACTCTCTTAGAATTTTTCACAACAAGCCTGGATTAATTAACCATAAGAACCTTGACCAGTGGCAGAGAGACGTAAGCATAAGACCTGTTAGAGAAAGTAAAACCAAAGCTTCATCTAAAGGCAGTGTTTGGTCGTGGCATGTGTGTATGTTTATACCAGCTAGCTATATAACGATGGCTTTGAAAGCTTTATATTTTACTAGCTTACGTTTAGCTATAGCATGTGTATGTTCCTCTTCGGGTTTTCCCACACGGTGATATCAGAACTTCTAGACACCAAACCTGGCATTGACAATGACTTCTACAGTAGATTTTTATTTTTTATTAAGCAAGGTGAGGGATACGTCTTTAATTAATAAAAATTAATAATTATTAGATTTAATATCATTTGATATTTTTTATTCATATAACATATGACGATTTGATAACATAATCACGTAAAAATTGATATTGAGCCCTATCAATATTTCGAATATATACATATAGTAACAAAAGATTCAAGCATGGATATTGATGTATCCTCCTAGAGCTAGCTTACAAAACTTTGAATGTGAAAAAAAAATTGTCAAGCATATAGCTGTAATTAGCATCTGTACATTGTCCAATATCTCAGCCGATGATAAAAGTCATACAAGAATTGCACACAAACTATATAGTAGAAACCAAGACTTGTCAGCTGGGAGATTTAATTCTTCTTTGCTTACCTATGGATATGCAACTCAATCATTTGGCCTTATCTTAAACAGCGACCTCCTCTAAGATAAACATCGTTTGCTCTTTTGTCTTTTCTATTAATTTTTTGCCCCAGAGAGGCAAACATGGTCAAGGACGACAAAGAAAACTCTTACTATAGCTATATAACCCTCGGTCGATGAGGTCAATTCTCTTGAAAATTTCCCTTATGACCCTTTCAACTATTGCAACAAATGGTTTTACCATCTCTGGTGGGTAACGTAAACACCGAGGCAAAAAGAGATGTGAAAATTACAAGTTCCATCTAGAAAATTGTAGCAAGAAAACTAGATGGAAATTAGCATTTGTTGGCAAATGAGATTGCTACCGTGCTTGAAAGCTTATGGTTTATGTGTGTTTTTTTTGTTCTTTCTTTCCCTTTGCGTTTTCCAGGTTCCAGGCAAAGAAAATCGTATTCAAGATCAAGATGTTTGTCATTGACTAGCTTAAGATATTGATTCATCATGGAGATTTTGACGGGGTATATACACGAATATTGATTCTGAAAGTTAATGACTTAATGGATTCAGATCGAATTGTAAAAGTTGATGTTCAACGTCAACAATATATGATGTTAGTATTTTGATTGATATGACCATGTAAAGATAAGTTTCGTCTTATTTTTAGATATTTCAAGATCGCACAAATTGTTGAATGCATCAAAGGAGGATCAGCAGCCATGGGGTTTTGCAATGTAATCTATAAATGCAAACTCTAGCCTTAAATACGGCATTGACCATGAGTTCTGTAAATGCATATATAAGGAATCACGTTATTTGATATAGACAAGGTCAGGTCATCAGGGATGTTGAAATTCAAGAAGACAAAAGTGATTTTTTCTTCTCCACCTTATCAAAGCTTACTTCCTTTACATATAATTTCAGTAAAATTTATATAAATTTTCGCCTAAGTGAAATCTCAAGAACAATTTTCATTGATCACTAACATATGTACTTTCTTCATGCATAAAGATTTTGAAGCAAAAAGCTATGAATTGCTAAGTATAATTCGACCATTTACCTTGAACCATAATAATAGATCAGGCAGCAAGGCTTTGATTTTCAATGTTGAATACAGATTCCTGAATGTGTTACTGTAAAAAACTAAATCTGCATCACCCTAACTTCGGCTAATTAACTAGTCAAAACACCTTTGTTACTATGCCAAAGAACATATATATGTTGAATTGGATAGAGATCAAGGTCTATGATCAGATTCTTCGCAGAAAAGGACATGGAGAAAGTGCATCCATAGGTTAACCTTGGTTTCAAGTCATCTTTGCTTAATTTGATTTAAGATGAATTTGACTATAGCTGTATGGCTTGCAGCGTGCATTCACCTGGTTCACGTTCTAACTCTTCTTCCACATGTAGTTTGCAGGCATTTGTAGAGATCCTGTGGGCATGAATCTGATAAGATTTGAAGTTTATAAAAAGGGAAAACATATAAGTTGTTGACATATATGCTGCAATCAGGGGGGGCTGCATGCAAAATTTAAGCAAGAAAAGGCAACCTAGACCGAGATGAAGTGTTTATTTGAAACGAAAGTAGATTAATCCCCTTCGGATGCCATCTTTCTTGACAGATTGATGCACCATGTTTTTCAACAACTGAGAAGATTGCACGTGATGAGGAGAAAAACATGGGAAAAAACCTTATGTATGAGACATTAATATGAGAAAAATGGAAGATTTTTGGGTTAATAACATATGTTTCTCGTTCCTTGATTTACGTTTTCTTCATATGTTATCAGTTTGATTTCATTTCCAGAAGTTGGTCAACACAAGTTGTTAGCATTTCAAGCTAGTTAATGTGAATAGAATATTCAATTCTCATCTTCTACTTTTGTTCATAATTAGCTAGTAGTTAGTTGTAAATTTAAAGCTAGTAAAATAAATAGGAATCTTGAGATTGAATGTGAAAACAGAAGCCATGTGTGTAAATGGAATATTAAGCATAGAAGAAAGGAAAAAGGTAATTAATTCGAGCAAGCACATCACCCAACCACGTGAGGAAGAAGGTAGAAGGAAAAGGAATTACAAGTCAAAGATTCCAACAGCATATATCTTGTTCACACTTGGTTTTCATTTTCCAATCCAAAGATGCTTCTCTTAATCCATTTCACACCCCAAAATCCACCATCTGTTTGGTTTTGACTTTGGTTTGCTGCTAGCAGGTTTCTCCCAACTTTGCTTGTTGTTAAGCCAATGCTTAAACCTTAAGCTGAGCCGTCTGTAGCCACCTTCATGGCTCCATCCTCACCGCCCAGAGACTAGCTTGAAGCTCGTTTCAGCTAGGCTGCACCGTCTCATCTGGGTCCCTCTTTTAGCACAGCCTGTTCAATTTTATTTGGTCAACTAACCAAGCTATCAGGTTTCCACGTAAGACCAGCGCTTAAGATCCTGTCATTCCTGTCCTACGTGGTTTCCAGGAACCTTAGTTACCTGACCTGTCTTCTTTTCTCTATAAATACTGTGGCTCCTTCCATGTTTAAGATCTCTTCTCCCGGAAAATTTCTCGGTATTACTACGTATAGATATATACAGTTTTAAGAAACTACCGGAGAAATCAGAAATGGGGAATTGTCTTCGACACGGAAAGGCATCTTGGGATGGTGACGATTGGGTGTCTTTGGCCTCAGCTCACAGGCAAGGGGATGATGATGGCGAGGTTATTAACATTATGGAGAAGGAGAGCTTGCTTGGTGCAAAGAGATTTGCTTCGTTATCTTCGTCATCTCCATCATCTCCATCCACCCGAGAGGTGAAGATAACCATTTCAAAGAAGGAGCTAGAGCAGTTGGTACAGAAAGTGGACATGCAAGGTCTGACTCTTGAACAAGTCCTGGTTAGTATGGTCAAGGGTGGAGATGTGTATGAGGTGGAGCACCATCGGCCATGGAAGCCGGTCCTACAAAGTATTCCGGAGGTGAACTAAATAAATGAGTTGCAGATGGTGCAATTCTATTCATCCTCAGTTCTCTGGGTTTCGATCATCTTTTTCCATGCCTTGAAACGTGAGAACTAGGCTTGAAATGATTCATGATTTTGTTAAGGTTATTGTACATAGCGAATAGGCCGTTTTGAAAATTTTTTATGTGTATATGTCCTGAATTCTGGTACATGAACATTTTCTGTATTTAGTTGTCATAGACTTAAGGGAATACATAATCAAATAAACTAAGGCTTCTATATCGTCCTCCACCCAAGTCCCAAAATAAAAACATCTCACTGCTTCTCATGGTTCATCCTGACAATGAAGAACAACTCTGTTGCTGCTCAATGTGCTCTCAAACTGATCAATCCTGCTTAGATGATTGTAAATTAATATTGGGATACGATTACCACGTAGGTTTCTCGCCAATCCTCCATGTGACAAACCAAAACAGAGGAACATTTCTTGCTATAACCCCTTTAATTTGCAAGCCAAGGTGATCAGAAACTAACACATGCAGAAAGTAATTGATCTTCTAGTAGTTAAACCAAATGACAACCCAAGTTGCTGATGACAACCCAAGTTACAAGGTCATGGTCCAGATTGAATTTCACCAACAATGATTCTGCCATGTCCGGACACAGAAACTTGGGCTGCTTGGCTTTGGATTATGAGTTTGGTTTGTCTTTGAACTCTTAGACTTCCAATCCAGAGTAAACCGACTAGGCTCATGTCCGTTCCATGTTGGGCAGGATTATCCCCAATCTGTCAGTTGGGCTTGGAGGAGGCCTTGTTTCGGTTCTTGTCAGGTCCAAACCTATTTCAAGAAATAAAAGAGACGTTAGATACCCAAGGAACCATCACCAGAAGTATTAAAAATCCCAACCAACGGCCACGTGCCAGATCGCAAGTGCCCTCAGGATGACTTCTAAAGGAAGTGGGAGGGAGGGAGGGAGGGACGAGAGAGAGAAAAGAAGAGAAAGGCAATCGATAGCGTTAATGCGCTAGTGGGAGTGTTTAATTTGACTGTGGGCGTCTACTTTCTCTCGAGAGGACAGCTATTTTCATTACTCCTCACTGCTTTCCTGTGTTTATTTTTTTTGCGTGGTTTGTCCTTAGTCCCCACCACTCCTTCAAGCTCATTCATGGCTTCTCTGGGCTCTCTTCTCTCTCTGTCTGCTCTCATGCCTTCCTCTCTTCCTTTCTCACATTCCCACACTTCTCTATCGCCTTGACCTTTGCTTTAATCTCTTCTCCACTTTTAGTTTTCTGTTTGTCTTGTCACGCAACCTTATTTTTTATCGAAGGAGAGAACGCATGAGTGCTGGGGTGTCTCTCAAGCGCTGCGTTAGCATGTTACTGCTTGAGCTGTTTGTGTTTTTTGCCTGTGAGTGAATTTTCAGCACTTCTTCCTAGTTTCCTGTTCGGGGTTTTGTTTATTTAGCATGATCTGTTAGTTTTAGCAGTTCGGTTTCTCTAGTCAAAATTGCATCTTTGTGTAGGAAATGTTAGCCTAGATTTCTTAAATTTTTGTTCGTACTTTTGGGCTAAGAGAAATGGCTTTTTCTTAGATTTGACAATAATAAGGCTTGTAAATTTCCGTACTTTTATGTGGGAAGATTCTTGATTAAAAATAGTATTGCAATTTTTAGGGAAGTTCTGCATTGGCTGTTTAACTTATTGAAGTTCTAATTTCTTGCATTATTGGCACTTTGATTGTGATATGTTGTAAGCGTCTAATGTTTTCCAGCTGAAAGCTTCGTTTAACTTTTTATTAGTCTTGTTATTTATGTTAAATATGATGTTTGAGAAAAGAAATGATAGATTGATGAGGAAGTTAATGTCCTGAGAATGTTTGGTTCTGTTGAATAGTTAAAATTAGTTAATAGTTTGCTAGTGATTTGTTGTAGTTCTAGCCGCCTTTCCACTGACAAATAATTTCCCCTTTGAGTGTTTGTAACTGCTTACTACGAATAGGTGTTGTAGTCGTTTACATTGTTCTTTTATCTGTTTAAGCTTTTAGAGTGACTGCTTCTTCAACAAGGATACAACTACCACAGAAAATCGGTTTAAGTGGTGTAGCAAAAACAGTGCTTAGATATGTGTGATCTTGATTTTGGTATCCCTGAGACATTTACAGAGAGGTTGACCATGATTAGAACCTGTCAAGGACAACTCTCTGTTACAACATGAAAGAGGTGTTTGAGATCTCTTGACTGCGCTATAAATCGATTGTGTTGGTGTTAGAACGAGAAAAATAGGTGTGTGGAGGGAAAAAAAACTGGGAACAGTTAAAGCTAGATGAATGAGGAACAGACATGGGACATGTCTTAACAATGCCATTGTCATTGTAACCAATGCAAAGCAACAATTTAAGGTGTAAGCACTCAGCTTTTTGCAATTTATGCTCTTAAGTATAGCATTTCTCAAGTCTTGAGTTTAAGCTTTCATGGTTTTTCTTTCCTTTCCTTTCCTAGTCTGAGGTTGTGGGCAATACGTCTTGCCTTTGTGAACTTAAGCACTTAAAGTATTTGTACTTATAGTGTGGACAAGTGAAAATTCCGCATCTTACTTATCTGGTTATCTTGGTAAAGAGTATAATGTATTCATCTCATTGATCCATGCTTTTATTTCAGGCTTCCGTGAATGTTTATCCAGCCCACTGGATCATGTTAAAGGTTATATGTTAACTGACAGACGAGCTGATGCTTTCGTACCTGAAATTACTCCAATTGCATCTCCTCAGCCATTTCTTCCTCTTCTTGCTCCCTCTCCATTGTCACCCTTCACAAATAGTTCTGTTCCTAAATTATCGGGTATATTTTACATAGTTGGGTACATTGGAATGCAAAAGCAATTGGGGTTAAGTGTTTAATTACATTTTGGACTTGGCCCTTTTGTAGGACTTTGTATGTTAAACTTCACTGCTGCTCAAAGCTTGATGAGCATGACCTCAATCGATTGTTGGGCTGCATTTGCTCCATTGTTGGCGAATGTAATATGTTGTCCACAGCTGCATGCAACTCTTGTGATTCTTGTTGGTCAATCAAGTAAAGATACTGGTGTGCTTGCTCTAAACAGTACCCTTGCCAACCCTTGCCTCTCTGATATTGAGAAAGTCTTGGAAGGCCAGGGTGCTGGTGAGAATTTGAAGCAGATTTGCGCGATTCATCCATCAAACCTTACTGAAGCATCTTGCCCTGTAAAAGATGTTGATGAATTTGAGAGCACTGTAAATTCTGCTGAGCTTCTTGCTTCATGTGAAAAGATTGATCCTGTGAAAGAATGTTGTGACCAAGTTTGTCAAGGTGCTATATCAGAAGCTGCAATAAGACTTGCACTGAAAGCTTCTGATCCTTTGAACATGGATGTGCCCCATGTTTTACCAGAACACTCAACAAGGGTAAAGGATTGTAAAACTGTTGTCCTTCGGTGGCTGGCAAGTAAACTTGATCCTTATCGAGCAAAGGAAGTTCTTAGAGGACTGACCAATTGCAATGTTAACAAAGGTGAGTTTGGACTAAAGCATAGATGTCAAATTTCACTTTATTAAATGTCTTATATTCATAGTTTAGATTCACCCCTTTACCTTCTCCTCTTAGGTATTACCATCTGATTGATATGTATAAGAGCGTCCCTTTGGACAATGAGTAGCACAGAAGTTTTTATTACCTCTATCTATTTGCTTCTACAATGGAAACCTTGTTAGCCAAGGTGGCTTTTCCTCTGTGCTTGTCAGCTATCATTTGTTGATGGCAGTTGTAGATGCTAATCTATCTGTAGGGATCTCTCAGGTCTACTGATGATATTTCAGATGACCTTTTTTGACTTTATATTTAAGTTCTTGATTTTTTCTCCGTGTTCTTTCTTCTGCTTCAGTTTGCCCTCTCGTTTTCCCCAACATGAGGCATGTTGCAAACAGCTGTGGGAATGGAATAAGTAACCAGACAGCATGTTGCGATGCCATGGATAGTTATGTTTCTCACTTGCAAAAGCAGACCCTTATCACCAACTTACAAGCTTTGGATTGTGCTACCTCACTAGGGTTGAAGCTACAGAAATACAATATCACCAGAAATGTTTATAGCCAATGTCACATAAGCCTCAAGGATTTCTCCCTTCAAGGTTCGTTTTTTTACTTGATGCACCTTTGATGAGCAAGCTGAAGTGATCTTCACATGACAATTTTGAACTGGTACTAACACTTAATTCTTTTTTTCATCATGATCAATTTGATACTTGATACCAACCACTTGTGTGCCTCAGTTGGAAGTCAGGGTAAGATGCTTAATCCACTCAGAATTGGCTGCATAAATTTGGATTTACGTACTGGGAATTATTTCCTATTTTCTTCTCTTTAAGTCAGTTTATCATCTCTGTTATCTCTAACTGTGACTTCTAATTTCTTTACTATGGTACTTATATCGTGTTAAAAGCTCTTTTTGAAAGCAGCAACAATGCTCATACCGCCTCAAGATAGTTCTGTTTAGGAGAAGAAGCATTAGGTGTTTTGTTTTTGCCTCTTGCGGTTTAGGAAAGTGGGGGTGAGAGTTGTTATAATTGGAAGATATAAACCTTTTTGGGAACTAGAAAATGCTAATTCATTGTCTAGTTGTAGCCATCATGTTCAAACAGAGCATATTAGATTATATAATATGCCCCTGACCATTTATAATATAATTGTGTCTAACTTGAGTTGCTTCCTCTGCTTTTAGTATCTGGATGCCTCCTGCCAAGCTTGCCCTCTGATGCGACATTTGACAAGTTCTCTGGTATTAGTTTCATTTGCGATCTAAATGATAATATTCCTGCTCCATGGCCCACTCTGTCACTACTACCAGCTTCATCATGCAAAAAATGTATGTTGTATTCTCAAGTTTGCTTCTAGAATGGATAGTTCATTTTAGAAAGCCATTTCAAAATTAACATGACTGTTTTCCCTCTTGTCATCTTTTACTTATTTTCACCTGGAATTTTGGCATGCAGCTGTCAGAATTCCTGCACTACCGGCAGCAACAAATGCTCAAACTGGTAAGATGTAAACCTTTTAACTCCTCAAATAATTGTACATTGGTGGAGATGAGAGGAATTTGTGGATGTTGGTCTGAAATTGATGTTGAGTTGCTAACTTGTGTTGGTCTCAAATGTGTTGGGCAAACCTAAGGTTGTAACAAGGATATCTTTGAATAAAGCTATGCCTCAAACTGAGTTATCTAAACTTTGGTCGTTGCCTATCTCTGAGTAGTGATTCTCTCTTTGGCAGGTCTTTACAATGAATATGTTGCAGTTTATCTTCTCATTGCTTCTTCGATGGCCATAATGGTGCTCTTAGAATTCTAGTTTGAGGCCGAGTCTGTCTTTCTCCATAACTAAATGATATAGCATCGGTCTCTGTAAGTCTGAGCACAACCGGACGAAGTCTTCTTGAGAAAGAGTTTTACACAATGATACCAGCATGACCCCTGTTCATTGAAAGTTATCAGTAGTGACACTCAACTTGAGGTGGATTCACATCGTGCATCTGATCATATTAATTCGTGATTCTTGCATGTTTTGTGTAATAATATTTTGTAAAGTAACTTGGGAGAAGAGAAAAGCTGTGGTGTATTTATAAGTATTAGACTATACCCTGTAAATTTTGATTGGAGATTTATAAGAATCTTACTCTATTCCTTGGGAGCTGTGGCCTGTTGAATACAACCTGCAATGCATTTGTTCATCAATCTAGCAATTTGGCAGGCTTTCCCTTTTCTACATCCATGACAATTGTTGGAACTTGGAAGTTTCTTCCCTTGCCAGTTCCCTGCTGATGTACATCCACCCTCCTACAAACTCTTCTTCAGTAAAACCATTTTCAAGTTGACAATAGAATCCGTTGACGATGGAAGCTGGGCACCAGCTCATCGTGTGTATGACTGCATGTGAAAAGGGAAACATAAACTTCAACAATGGAGGGCCACCTCCAGATCCATTTGAGCTTAAGGCTTCTGAGGTTCTGTCCTTGGAGAGCCCGCCTGTCCTAACGCTTGAGGTGGTCGGTCTGTATTTGTTGCAGACACTCATAAATGCTGTTGGGCCTACATCAACGTTTCCACACCATTCCATTAATTCAATGTGCTGTACATTGCCCACAGTTGCAGACACAAAGCCTTCTGAATAAAGTATAGAATCTAAGATCAAATTAAAAAATGAAAAAAGTAATGAATATTAGATCCCTCAAATCCGGATGTAATCATCAACTTATTCTTCAAAGATCCCAAAAATCCGGATGCAATTGGTTCAACAAATCTGAACATTGGAATGCTGTATTCCCTCATGCAAAGCATGCAGGGAACCAAAAACAATAACTTAGTCATAATAAAATAAATTTTATGGCATATGGCCCTTGATTAGCCCCTGATAAACAATGCACATCTTCAATCCTATAAAGGCTCAGTTGCCCTTCAGGCACGTAGGAAGTAAATTTCTTAAAGACGAATCTGTTAAAGTAAGGGTAAATAACAATAAAAACTTTCACTCGATATTATATAATAATTTTCAATTCTTGACGAGTTTAATTTTGCCCGACTTTAATTTCGGGTAAGTAATATTTTTAATAATCTAGAATAAACTCTCCCTGCATTTTGAAAAAAAAAATAACACATGCAAATTTTTTATTAGAAATTTTCAATAGAATTACTATGAGACAGTTGACGGATTATATATTTTTTCTAACAGAATTTTTCAATGAAATTTTTTATTGAAAATTTTTTACTAATTTTCAACAGGACATGGAGTACGTAATCGTATTAATTATGATTATTGTTTGAAAGTTTATAGAAAGCCTGAATGGTAGTACATACATTGATGCAGCTAAATTGATTAATGGTCTTGATCTGACATGATAAAATCTAACGGCCAAGGCAGATCGCTCCATCTGATTGCGACAGACTGATCGAGGTTTGATTAAATTACTCAGAAAGATTGTACTTTCTCACTAAGGACGATGCCGAATTTAATCGTGTCATCAGCTAACCAGGTAGCTTTTCTCCTTCTGTAGTGACAGAGCTAGAGATCATCATGGCCTCAGAAAACAGAATAGACTGTGCTGAAAATGAGGTGCATCAGCCACTGTTACATTACTACAAATCTTTCTCACCTGAGCCATGTGTTTCTGATCTTCTTGAAGATACGTTATCAGATACCAGTTTATCATTGTTTTGGCGAATCCAGAGAGCTACATGGATTGAACTCAATACCCTCTTCCACCTCGCGGCCCCTGCAGTCGTGGTTTACCTGTTCAACAATCTCATCTCCATGTCCACCCAAATTTTTTGTGGCCATCTTGGCAATCTTGAGCTTGCTGCAGCTTCGCTTGGTAACAATGGTATCCAAACTTTTGCTTATGGCCTCATGGTAAGTTTTCTCTCTTTAAGACACAAGTTCAAGCATAGCTAGCTTAGTTGAGAAACCTGAATTACATCGATAACTTGATGTACCTGATGAGTTGATTGTATATGCAGCTAGGGATGGGAAGTGCAGTGGAGACACTGTGTGGACAAGCTTATGGGGCAAACAAGTATGAAATGCTAGGCATCTATCTCCAAAGATCAACAATCCTTCTTATGGCAACTGGGATCCCACTTATGATCATCTACATATTCTCCAAGCCCATCTTGCTCTTACTAGGAGAATCAGCCACGATTGCGTCTGCAGCAGCAGTCTTTACATATGGCCTCATTCCGCAAATATTTGCCTATGCTGCCAATTTCCCCATCCAAAAATTCCTACAAGCCCAAAGCATAGTGTTCCCTAGTGCATATATTTCAGCAGCTGCACTTGCACTACATCTTTTAATGAGTTGGCTTGCGATATTCAAACTGGGCTGGGGGTTGTTGGGTGCATCATTGGTGTTGAGTTTATCATGGTGGATCGTAGTCGCAGCACAATTTGTGTACATCGTAATGACTGAAAAATGCAGGCACACATGGACAGGTTTTAGCCTACAGGCTTTCTCTGGACTATGGGACTTCTTGAAGCTATCAGCAGCATCTGCTGTCATGCTGTGCCTAGAATCTTGGTACTATCAGATAATAGTTTTGATTGCTGGGTTGCTCAAAAATGCTGAAATTGCCCTGGACGCTCTTTCCATCTGGTAAGGGCAATAACTAGAGCCTAGAGGGGCATGCGTGAAATGTACAGAATTTTTCTTCTTTCGACATCAAACCAAGGAGTATAGTACCTTGGAATGCTGAAGTAGCTATAGGAAAAATCTTAGATAAGTTATTTCTTGGCCTCTAGAGCTTATCCTTCTGACATTAGGCTAACGATTGCATGCGATTTTGCTAAACGCAGCATGACGATATGGGGATGGGTTTACATGATTGCAGTCGGCTTCAATGCGGCTGCAAGGTTAGTTCTTCAGCTTTTCATTCATGGCTCCTTTTCATGGACATGCAATCGTAATTAACAATTTAAAATATTCTTGGTCTGAAACTATTTAATTGTGAACTTATTACACATAGTGTGAGGGTCAGCAACGAGCTGGGGGCTGCACATCCCAAATCAGCAGCATTTTCAGTAGTCATAGCAACTTCAAGCGCTTTCATCATCGCTGCCATCTTCGCCATTCTCGTGCTTGTTCTGCGCCATGTCATGAGTTATGCCTTCACCGGTGGTTCAACTGTCGCCGATGCTGTGTCAGAACTGTCTCCTTACCTCGCCATCTCCGTCCTACTAAATGGTATCCAACCTGTTTTGACTGGTAAGAAAACTGATCACGCCCGAAAGCAATGCAACCACAAGGAAACTTTCATATTATACGTACTAACAGTCAAGCCTCAGTTGCTCAGAGTTAAATCATATATGGACTCGTTGTTATACATCTACATCAATGGGAATAATTTCTCCATTATCATTAACTTTGTGGTATTATTGTGAAATGAACTTGTCATGATTAAAGGTGTGGCTGTGGGGTGCGGATGGCAAGCATTTGTGGCCTATGTTAATGTCGGATGCTTTTACTTTGTTGGCATCCCATTGGGTTGTATTCTTGGCTTCAAGTTCGACTTTGGTGCAAAGGTATAAGCAAGCCTCGAATCTCCACTGTTTTTCAAGCGCGACATTATTCATTGGAATGTGCTTTTTTTGTGTAGGGAATTTGGTCAGGGATGATAGGAGGCACTGTTATACAAACTCTCATTTTAATGTATGTCACATTTCGTACAGATTGGACCAAAGAGGTAAACAAAACCCTCAAAGAATCTTTACATTTTCCATCTGATAATGAAGGATTAAGAATTGTAACGTGACAAATATACAGTTTATAATGCTTAAATGTTCTATTCTGATAGCATAATTCCATTAATTCTCATAAGCAATTACTTCGTGATCAGGTTGAGAAGACAAGGAATAGGCTGGATAGGTGGGAAGACAAGAAGGAGCCTCTGTTGAATTAACTCATGAACTTGTCACAGCTTGCCAATTTTCAAGTCTTGGGTCATCAAATAAATGCCATATATATATATATAGAGAGAGAGAGAGAGAGAGAGAGAGAGAGACTGCCAAAGTATTTTCCCTTTCTTCTCTCTCTCACCTTTGTTTTCTTTCTCTTTTTTTTGGGTTTTGTTTTTAATGAATAAATATGAGCAAGAAAAACATCATGAATCTAGTAAGCAGATACTTGCCATGCTCAAGTTTGAAGGATCCCTCCCTTTTTTTGACAGTTTCTTGAAGATTTTGTGCTTTCTTTGTCAAATTTTGTCTCATTTTTCCAATCGGTTAAGTAAAATCTGACACACATGTTTGTGAATTTTGATGCACTGGTGCCTCATTTCTGGGTCCGTACTTGCTCCAACAACTAACACTCCCGTTCCTGAAACCAGATACTTGTAAATTAGAACCTCTGCTGCCATTGCTATGAAGCTCCATTTATCTTACAATTGTCTGATAGCATAGTTGATGTGCTCAAGTAAGTTATTAAACGCAGTCAGAGACAATTCTTCTCTATACCGTTGTCCCAGGTTTTAATGTAGCCAGCTGCAAGGTAAGTAATAATCATCTTCTGTTTTTGTTTTTCTAAATAGATATATTGAGAAAAATGAGATCAAAATTAGATCATACTTTCGAAACATCAACGTCGAACTGTCAAATGAACATGCACCAATTGATACACATTATCGTTCAGGCAAACTAACAATAATTACCTTGTTAGTGGCCATCTCTATCAAATTAATGGTGTCCAAGTCCAACCTGGTTTTTCAGGTAGAAGGTTCTGCCATCTCAATTGGTGTATGGCCAAACTCCCATCCCCTGAATCCACTAAAGCTTTCTAATGATTCTAAATTGTTTTAACTCGATGGAAAATGACTTGAATGACACAACTCTTTTTTAAGTCTGGCTTGTAATGACAATCTCTGTTGGATGATACAAACATAAGAGGTCTAAACTGATCGAGTCAAGCAGAATCAAAATTGGGTTTCGCCAGCTCGAGACAATGACATTGTCAACCACGTACAAGAACCAGACAAACGTGATAAACTTAAACTAGTATGGTGTTCTGTCTTCCCTCATAATCATTGTACTACTGTCACTAACAGTAATAGTTTGGTCATGGATATATATAAAGTATGAAGAACAGGATAAGGGTGAAGGACTCGTCGACCTTAGTTACCAGAGAGCCTAACACTACAAGGCACCCACAACATTAAATTAACAGTAATTCATTATCAAAGCTGACCTGGCCAATTAGCACCATTAAACATTTGTCAATTGTTGACGAAATTCTGATGAATTAAAGAACATTTGTCAATTGCTGACGAAATTTAGACAGAACATTTCGTCTAAAAGAATTATTTTTTAAATTTTAAATATTTACTTTTTACAAAAAAAACTAAAAATAAAAAATTAATAAATAATTAAGTAGTAAATATAATGGAATAATCTTGGATCCTACATACATTAAGACAAACATGCCATGCACAATTTCAGTTTTCAAGGAGGGGGACCTATGAAAGTAGTAGCTTTTGCAGATAGCAACTGTATATATTCTAAATTTAATTCCTGGTATGGACAATTGGGAAAAAAAAAATAACTAGTACTTCTAGTATAAAATAAATTAAATCAAGATCTTGATCAGTCACTAAAAGGGTTAAAAAAATTGGGAAATTTTGTATCTTTCTATGAATGCTAGTAGTAAAATATTTATTTATTTTTTTCCATGAAAAAAAATAAAATTATCACAATGTTTGCTTCCTATGGTCATAAATGGATTGCCAATTTTTATACTTAAAAAAGTGTTAAATATAAAACCAAAAACTATAGAGAATCTTTCATAAGAAAATTATTGCTTCTTGTGTCTCTTTTTTTTGTCCATTGTCGTTTCTTAAAATGCTTTAAAATGAATTTTTCTCATTTTTTAATACTCTTATTTTTTATATTATAAGTTTATTTTTAATATTAAAAAGTATTGAATAATTATATATATTTTTTTAACTTTTTAATACATCAAAATTAAAAATTTGTCTTAATTTTCGTGAGAATCAAATCAAGATCGAAATCAAGAGGAAGATGGATTTCTTACATTTAATATTTTTATTAGAGATTATATACTATTGAGTTGTACCTTTCCACATTTAATATTCTGTCTATTTTCCTTTTTATTTTCTTTCTTTCTTTCCGACAAGAGTATTTATAGATTTTATGCATTTAGTTTTATTTGTCTGGAATCACATCATTTTAGTGGTTGTATTTTTCAGTCAATCAAATCAAAAATTTTGGTAATTCATTTCCAGCAAAAATACAAATCAAATTATTGGTCAGAGAGGCACCTTTTTTTGTGTGGTCAAATAATATAAATTAAAAAAAAGAAAATCAACTCAAATATATTCATTAGACATATCCAAGCTAATTAATCTTTATATATAGTTGTTAAATTTCTTTTATTTTAATAAAAAATAATTTAAATAAAAGAGTACTTGTAATAAAAATATAAATAAAGTATATATGGTAACATGACCAGTGGAAGAAAATGACATTGGGTTTTCGGAAGTATACTCTTATCATTTCATTCAGCCTTGAAAGATTCAGAAAGAATCCCAAGAACAGGTGCTAAAATAGCAAACAACAATTCCTGACATGGCAAGCGGCATCAATGCAAACAAATGCCCTGTAAGAATCTAAAGCAAATAAGAAAAGAAATCTTATTCCCAACCAAATTCCTTTGATGCAACAATCAGCAGTGCCAATTGGTTTCCATATAGCAGATCCCAATTTCCCTCTCTTAAGACTGCTAGGAAAAACCATGGATTCTCAACGGGAGCTGAATCAACCGATCCTGAACTACCCCATGCATGATCAGCTGCCACCCCCACCAGTACCCGAGCCATCAGAAGTTACTCATCGCCACCACGACGTGGACTCTAGACTCGAGAAAGTTCTGACAGACACCGACCTGTCATTTTTCAACCGTCTCCGATTGGCTTCAGGGATTGAACTGAGGCTCCTCTTCCGCCTGGCAGCGCCTGCGGTTTTTGTTTATATGATCAACAATGCCATGTCCTTGTCCACTCGTGTCTTTTGTGGCCATCTAGGCAATCTGGAGCTCGCTGCCGCCTCTCTTGGCAACAGCGGCATCCAACTACTTGCTTATGGCCTTATGGTACTATCTCTTCTTGATTTTTACTCCCTGTTTTCATGTGTTCTAACAAGGGTTTTTTAAACTTTTATCATTTGTAATAACTTCTTTGCAGCTAGGAATGGGAAGCGCTGTGGAGACTCTATGCGGACAAGCTTATGGGGCTCTTAGATATGACATGTTAGGTGTCTATCTTCAAAGATCAACGATTGTCCTTACTCTAACCGGGATTCCACTGACGGTGGTCTATGTCTTGTCCGAGCCAATCTTGATCTTACTAGGGGAATCGACGGTGGTTGCATCTGCCGCTGCTGTTTTTGTCTATGGTTTGATCCCTCAAATCTTCGCTTACGCTGTGAACTTCCCCATACAAAAATTCCTACAAGCTCAAAGCATTGTAACTCCGAGTGCATACATATCAGCTGCGACGCTTGGGGTGCACCTCCTGCTGAGTTGGCTGGCAGTGTACAAGCTGGGTTTGGGGTTGATAGGTGCGTCTCTGGTGCTGAGCTTATCATGGTGGATCATAGTGATGGCCCAGATCGCGTATATCTTGATGAGTGAAAAGTGTAAGCTTACATGGGCTGGGCTTAGTTTGCAAGCCTTTTCTGGGCTTTGGGCCTTCTTGAAATTATCGGCTGCTTCCGCCGTGATGCTGTGCTTGGAAACCTGGTACTTTCAGATACTGGTCTTGATTGCTGGTTTGCTGGAGAACCCTGAGCTTGCATTGGACTCTCTTGCTGTCTGGTAGGACCTTACCAATATTCCTATTCTTTGCTCCTTACTCCTTATAAAGGGCAGGCAGGCAAAAAACGGAACAACAGCACATGCTGAACAAGTATTACTCTAGATAGTTTTGACTGGTAATTTTGCAGTCAAAATCATGCACGCTCTAGATTATTACATACTAATTATTATTCTTTTAACCCTTTTCTATACAATTCCCTTATGGAAGTCAACGTACATAATGTACAGGAGTTCTACAAATATCTGCTTTACGGAAAGGTGATGAACGAGGGAATAGAAACCTTATTACTTTCTTGCAAATTGCATTAGTGCATTATATTCCAATGTATATGGAGTATAGGAGAATTTGGCAAGGGCAAGTGACTATTATTCTCTGCTACTAATTTCCATGGAAATCGTCTTGAAATACACCCTAAACTTTTTAGCTTTTCCTTTTGCCTTTTTCCGTTTTCATTATGTTGCATGACCATAACATTTGGTCCACTTTAAAGAGATATATGCTTGACAATGTGGAAAGGAAAATAAAAATCTTAAGTTCTTTGCACCTTTCAAAAGAGACCCAGAGTTAAAGTTTACTCTTCTTACGTGTCTCATTCATTTTGCTTTACTCAAACATCGAGAATTTATAATTCTATCATGTATATATCACATCAAATGTCTTAAAAAAAGTAAAACACTTTAATTTCACTTTGTATGCAGATAACTATGTTTTTATGCTTATTTTGATTATTTACTATTTAAATTCAAAGAAAGGTAGTTTTGACAATTAATTGACTTTTAATTTTTGGTTGTAATGGTGCAGCATGGCAATATCTGGGTTGTTGTTCATGGTTTCAGTCGGGTTCAATGCAGCTGCAAGGTTCGTCACTTTCAGGACCACCCTAGTCTTCCACTGTTGCCACAATTACTAGTACTAGCATTCAATGATTCAATTCCACAAACAAGGGAGCCAAACAAAAAAAAAAAGGGCAATACGTTAGACTAACTTCTGTTCTAGTTAAATATCATTTAAGCTAAAATCAAAAGTTTAATCTGGCATGTGTTTCCATTAAAACAGTGTAAGGGTCAGCAATGAGCTGGGAGCCGGGCATCCCAAGTCGGCAGCATACTCGGTTTTCGTTGTGACTTTGGTATCCTTCGTCATTGCTGTAGTGGAAGCTGTTGTTGTCCTTGCTCTACGGGATGTCATAAGCTATGCATTCACGGAAGGTGAGACCGTGGCAAGAGCTGTGTCGGACCTGTGCCCGTTCTTGGCTGTCACTCTGATTCTTAATGGGGTTCAACCTGTCCTGTCTGGTAAGAAAATTTTTTGACACGACCGGTTTAGCAGGTGGCTTGATGTAACTAGTTAATGATGTTTGGCTAGTGTTGATGAACATTGATTGATGAAGGAGTGGCTGTTGGATGTGGATGGCAAGCATTTGTAGCATATGTAAACGTGGGATGCTACTATGTGGTTGGGATCCCATTGGGCTGTGTTCTTGGCTTTAAGTTCAGCCTTGGTGCAAAGGTAATGAAGTCTCTAGAGAATTATTTGTAGGAAACTTCTACTAGAATTCTGGCATTCGATTCCGGAGAGACATCTTGGTGTGACATGTCACTTTATCTTTGAGCAGGGAATATGGTTCGGGATGCTAGGAGGAACATTTATGCAGACCGTCATCTTATTGTGGGTGACATTTACAACAGATTGGAACAAAGAGGCAAGTCCCTTTGAATCGTTTAAATTTGTTCCCACAATCAGATAATCTGTTTGATTTTTGCAAACGCATGAGAATAGGGAATCGGTCAATGGACATGTCCCTTGGCCTGTACCATATCCTTTTGGGGTACATAACCAGGCTAGGTGATAGAAAAGCTTTCTGATTTTCATCTAGTTGACCGGTTGGTGACAGGAAAAACATTTGAAAAAGTTCTCGGAATAGTTATTGATTCCAAGATGAAAGAAGCATTGATGACAATGCTGAAATTTCAGGTGGAGACAGCAAAGAAGCGGTTGGACAGATGGGAGAACAAGAAGGAGCCTCTTCTTAAGGACTGAATATTGAAGAAACCGTTAAGCCTGCCTGCTATGCATCAAAAATGAAGATATGGGCACGAATTGGAAAATTGATTGATTACCGCCCACAATAAACCATCACGAACTTGCTGATGATCATAATCAGGATAACCTGTTAAATAATCAAATGGTTTTCTACTAGCTGATATGAGTTGTGACAATTTCCCTTGGCCAAATAAGCCCTGAAATATGGTTACGCTTGAACTCTGAGTCTAGAGTTTTGATTGGTTGATTCCAGAAAACAGAAACAATTAATGTTCCCCATTGTGCTCTAATTTAACTACGTAATTCATCAAATAAGTGCCATATATATACATAGACTGCCCCAAATGTTTCCCCTTTCTTCTCTCTCTCACCTTTCTTGTTTTGTTTTTAATCAATCAAAGACCATGTCCTTCTCAACAGGAAGAGGAAACATCATGTTTCTGGTAAGCAGGCATTTTTTTTCTTCCGCTTTGATCTTCAATATCTTCACCACTCATTACTACCAAGTATTGTCTGCTACCCATCAATACGATAAATCTACCATATTTAGGTCTTTTGTGAGGACAAGAGTAATGCCAAGTGTGTGGACGAGGATCATTAAGGTGATCATTATTAATTTTGAGGTTCCTGTAGATGGAAAAGATTTTTCTTGGCCTTCATACATTAAATTTTTTCTTGATTTTCCCTTAAATTTCTCATTCTTTCCATGAATGTAATCCTGTTAGATTCTGAACTTGAGTACTTGAGAGAGAAATTCCTTTCAATTCTTGAAGAAACATGTTCAGATGAGAACTAATTGGCCAGGGAACTCTATCTCATTGCTTATCAACTGCTACTAATTTTGTATCACCATCCTGATCACCAGGTGTTAGAACATGCTCTGTCTCATGCCCAAGTTGAAGGATTCCCCTTCCTTTTTTGACAGTTACTTGGAAAATCCTGTGCGTTCTTTGTCATATTTTTCCAATGGACAGGTGGATCAAAGTAAAACCTGAAATACATGTTTGTGAATTCTGATGGAGTCCTGGTGACTTTTTCCTGAGTCTTGACTAGAAAGAAGCCCCCCTGATACATAACCATCCAACGCCTAGAAGAACCTCCTCATCTTTGCACCTCTCCTAGCTTCTACCCACAGCAGAAGGTTTCAGACAATTTTCTGAATAAAGACACGGCCATCCTCCAGGAAAATATTTTAATTGTTACCCAAATTAGCAAAACAATGAGCACACTGCTAGTTCGTGAACCTAAGCTCATTGTCTGAATGCAAGATCCACCCATCAGGTTGAAATTCTAGCGTAAATAGATAATATATCATTGGCTTTCCCTCTTCTGATTATTACGGTTAATGAGCTCATGTTTGTTACTAAACGCAGCCAGAGACACTTCTACCCTATGCGGTAGCTCCAGGCTTTAATCCTGCTGTGAGGCAAGTGGCCATTTCCTGTTTTTGTTTCACCTATAGCCCTTAAGGTCCCATTGCTTAATTTCTTGATAAATCTTGTAAGTTAAGTGTTTTTTAAAAAGTAATAAAATGATATCAAAATCAACAGAAAATCGATTTGTTGGATCACCATAACTACATTAAGACAAATATGCCATGCTAAATTAAGTTTTGTTTTCAATCGGAGGGTCCTACAAAAGTAGTGGCCTTCCATATGGGTAGTGTCTTTGTTCTAAATTATTAATGGAAGATAGAGAAACCACATTTAATGCTGATATAGACATTCGGAAAGGATTAATTATTACATGCAATGTTATTATAAATTATTGATTTTGATGTATTTATAATAAATTTTAAAAAATTAATAAATAAATGTTTGATTTTTTTTAATATAAAAGATGTAAAAAAAATTAAGAAAATTGAATTTATAATATAAAATTTAAAAGTAATATGTACCTTAAAAAGATATTAATCGGATCCATACTTTTGAATTTAGATTTTAAAAATATCACTGAGCCATACTCTTTCTGATCAAACCATAGTATAAATGTTTAATGCAAAAAAAAGTATGGGAATCAAACAAACCCCCATAAGAATATAATAAAAAAGGAAAAAAACAGAAGAAAATTCTCATTCCCCGCGTGGAACATGTGCAATGAAAAGGTTTCCCCCAGGCTTATTAATTTTGTATAGGGGAACCCAGTTCTCCTCTATATGTGATTATCCTGCTAGTAGCACCATAGCTTAACCCTGCTAGAAAAACCATGGATTCTCAACAGGAGCTGAATCAGCCAATCCTGAACTCCATGCACGACCATCAGCCACCACCCCAACCCGAGTCAGGAGCCAGTACTCGCCACCACGATGTGGACTCGAGGCTCGAGAAAGTTTTGTCAGACCCCGATCTGTCATTTTTCAAGCGTCTCCGTTTGGCCTCATGGATTGAACTGAGGCTCATTTTCCGCCTGGCAGCACCGGCGATTTTTGTTTACGTGATCAACAATTGCATGTCCTTATCAACTCGTGTCTTTTGTGGCCATCTAGGCAATCTTGAGCTCGCCGCCGCCTCTCTTGGCAACAGCGGCGTCCAACTGTTTGCTTATGGCCTCATGGTACTGCTACATCTCTTTCCCTCTATTCGTTCTTTACTGCCTGTTAATTAACATATATTTGAACAGTTAAACCCTAAACCCTTTGTTTGCAGCTAGGAATGGGAAGCGCTGTGGAGACTCTATGCGGACAAGCTTATGGAGCCCTCAGATATAACATGTTAGGGGTATATCTTCAAAGATCAACTATCGTCCTTACTCTAACCGGGATTCCACTGGCGCTAACCTACATCTTGTCCAAGCCGATCTTGATCTTACTAGGCCAATCGGCGATGGTTGCATCCGCGGCTGCTGTTTTCGTCTATGGTTTGATCCCACAAATCTTCGCTTACGCTGTGAACTTCCCCATGCAAAAATTCCTCCAAGCTCAAAGCATTGTAACTCCGAGCGCATACATATCAGCTGCCGCGCTTGGGGTTCACCTCCTGCTCAGTTGGCTGGCAGTGTACAAGCTGGGTCTGGGGTTGATAGGTGCATCCCTGGTGCTGAGTCTGTCATGGTGGATCATAGTGGTGGTCCAGATTGTGTACATCTTGACCAGTGAAAAGTGTAAGCTCACGTGGGCCGGACTGAGTTTACAGGCCTTTTCTGGGATAGTGGACTTCTTCAAATTATCGGCTGCTTCCGCCGTGATGCTGTGCTTGGAGACCTGGTACTTTCAGGTACTGGTCTTGATCGCTGGCTTGCTGGAGAATCCCGAGCTGTCATTGGACTCCCTTTCTATCTGGTAAAGAACTTAGCAACCCTAACCTTTGATATTAAACTTGTAAACCTAATCATATTACCATTATTCTTTGGTCATTTAAAAAATCACCTAATAATCCATTATTTTAGACTCATTTGCTTGTGACCCTTTTTAACTTTTGTCCATTACTTTAGCTTGTTAAGTTTATCAATAAATAACCTTCTGTTGTTAATCTTCTTAACAAAGTACTTTATCTGTTGCTTTAATCTTATGGTTGCCATGACATGTGGGAAATATAATGAGAGGTAACCCAATGGAAAGATTAAGAAAATGTCTTCTTGAAAGACAAAAGACTACTAGATAAAGTAAGAAACAATAGAAGAAAAAAAGAAAAGGGAGCAGAAATTCTACCCTTCATTTATTTTGATCTGCTTTTCATCATTAACATGTGCAGGCATTCATGCACAACGGCTATACTCATTACTTTCATCACATTTGGTCCGTTATGACTTTTTAATTCAAAATAGAACAGTAAATGCACAATTATAATAATTTTTTTTGTCTGATAATTGCTCCTTTAGATTTGGAAAAACCCAACATTTGCAATTGGCATGGAATTCATGTTTTCATTATAAAAACCTTATATTCTTTCTTTTGTAAAGTGCATGATCTCTATATTTGGCCTTTTCCTTTTTGTTTTCATTTTTCTGGTGTCCTTTCTTTTCATCATGCTGCATGATCCTCACACTTGGTCCACTCAAGGTACGATGCTTGACACCATGTGAAAGGGAAATAAAAAATGTATAAAGAAATCGAAAAAAGTGATTGCTATAACTTCTCGAAGTTCCGGAATATTAGTGGATGTCTGTCTTGGAAAGTAAAAGCATTAAAGCATAGCAATTCATACGTACCCCATCCATTTTGCTTTATTTTGTATAATACTGATCAGTGGTGAGTGACTACTTTTCTGATATGCATGATAAGTAACGACACTTTGGTGCTTCATTTTGATTATTCTTTTCTAGCAGATACATATATTTTACTACCTAATTCACAGGTAGTTTTTAACTATGGAGTAACTGACCATGAATGTTGGTTGCAATGGTGCAGCATGTCTATATCTGCCTTCCTGTTAATGGTCTCAGTTGGGTTCAATGCAGCTGCCAGGTTCGTCAATTCCAGGACCACAATTACTAGTCTGATTCTGTTGTCACTGTTGGTATTCAATGATTCAATCCCAAAGAAAAAAAATGACATTAAAAAGACAAAGAAATTTCTCTATCAATAAAAAAAAAAGAAAGAAAAGAAAGTTTAGGGTCGCTTTGATTGTTGTCAAATCATTTAATCTAAAAGCAAAAGTTTAATCTTCTTGCATGTGTTTTCCAATGAAACAGTGTTAGGGTTAGCAACGAGCTGGGAGCAGGGCATCCCAAGTCGGTGGCATTCACCGTTGCCGTTGTGACTTTGGTTTCCTTCACCATTTCTGTAGTGGAAGCTATTGTTGTTCTAGCTCTACGGCATGTAATAAGCTATGCATTCACCGATGGTGAGGCCGTGGCAGACGCTGTGTCTGACCTATGCCCTTTCTTGGCTATCACTCTTATTCTAAATGGGATTCAACCTGTCTTGTCTGGTAAGAAACCTTTTTCTGCCACCGTTTTATGAAACTGATGGGTAATGAGAATTGATAATTGAAATCTGATTTAATTGATGAAGGGGTGGCTGTTGGATGTGGATGGCAAGCATTTGTAGCATATGTAAACGTGGGATGCTACTACGTGGTTGGGATCCCATTGGGCTGTCTTCTTGGCTTCAAGTTTGGCCTTGGTGCAAAGGTAATGAGTTCTCTCGTGACTTATTTGTAGAAACCTTCCACCAGAATTCTGGCATAGGTACTAAATCATTGATCTTCGAGCAGGGAATATGGTCAGGGATGATAGGAGGAACATTGATGCAGACCGTCATTTTGTTGTGGGTTGCATTCAGAACAGATTGGAACAAAGAGGTAATTAAGTCCCTTGGAAACGTTTGAATTTGTTCCCATCATCAGATAACCTGTTTATTATTAGTAATGCACCAACTTAACTGCGTTCTCGTCAAGTTTTCACGTAAGTTCTTGATTACCATGCCTAGTCAATGGACATTTCCCCTTGGCCTGTTACCATTATCCTTTCGGGGTACATCACCATGACAGTGCAAGAAAGCTATATCTGACACTGCTGAAAATTTTCAGGTAGAGACAGCAAGGAAGCGGCTGGACAAATGGGAAGACAAGAAGGAGCCGCTTCTTAAGAACTGACCATCATCATCGAAGAAATCATGAATCTTTGCCTGCAACTGATGCATCGAAAATGGGTTGCAGAAGACAAAAAAAAAAAACCTAAGGCATGATCATCAGGACGACCTGACCGCTGCCGTCGAATAGAGTTTTGTTCATACTTTTATCAAAACGGTTTTCTACCATCTGTTCTTGCAATTTTTCTTGGGCCGTATAAGCCTTTGAAAACATGGTTGGCTTGGCTGGGAGCTTTGGGATGAGAGTCTAGTGTTTGTTTCATTGATTGATTTCATTTTATAGAAACTATGTTCCCCATTGATTGGTTTCATAATATCTTTTACTACTAGAAGAAATTTAGCTTAATAATAATTTAAACTATGCCAATCTAAGTAAGATCTTACTGATATTTTATTGTCTAATTGTACCCACACAGGATAGAAGTTCTTAATTTAATAAAAAATTAAGAGTTTATGTGAATAAAGTCAAAAAATAAATTAGTAATTTGAATCTTATAGAATACACTATATACTTTCTTGAAAGTTAATTGATCAATTTTTAATATAAAAATACATAAAAATCAAAAGTTTTAAGGGGAAAAAAAACAAGTCACATGATCAATTAACCTCAGTCAATAACAAGAGAAACCGAATGGAATGTGAAGCTTGCTTGACTTTAAGCTTTGTCAGCGACACTGACATGGGAAATTGAGGCCTAAACGTGGTCACAACAAGCTTTTTGATAGGTGCACGGTGCATGAATATGATGAGAATTTTGAGGATTGTTTCATTGCTAGTTTGAATGTAAAATCAAAGAATTAGAATATCCCAAGATCTATTCGAGAACCCGAATAGGCAAATTTTTTTTTAATTTTATGAGCATTAATTAGGCTGGGTTGTTCTTGCTGGGTTGACCAGAGGCAGAGGGCCACTTGTGCCACCGGCTTTGACTCAATCAATAATTTAAGTATTTGATTCTATGGGAGGGAAGTATAGTCAGGACAGTGTCCGGCATGATCGTCTGGCTTTCAATCTTTGAATGTGCCTGTTTTGTTCTCCAACATATTAGTATATGAGCAAACTGCTGATTGCATTTGAACCCACGTGACCTGTCTCGAAATCTCAGTTGGGTTCAATCATAAATTTGCAGGAGGACCAGGAATCTGATATGACAAGGATCCCTTCTTTTGGGTTGATCTGAAAAAAATCGATGGCACAGGCTTTTCAGGCTTGTCACAGGCCGATGACCCTTCAAGCATATTGGTCGGCATTTGATCAAGCCTGTTATATAGGCTGTTTCATTGGTCATGCCGCCATTGATTTGGTAATGTTCTTTGCATATCCAACAAAGAGGGGAAAGATAATAACAGGTAAAAAAGGAAGAAAAGCTTGTCATTGCAAGAAGAAAACAGAATCACTCTTATTTTCTTAACAAAAACGAAAAGAGAAAATCTGTATGTAAGCCTATCTTTAAGCCAACAAAGGACGAGGAAGGCTGGAAATGGTTCCTCCACCACGGCTAAACAAGCGTCTCCAAGTTTTCAATTGATCAATAGCCTGCTTGTAAACACCAGCTCTTGCTGCAGAAACAGTAACCAACGCACACTTCTTCAACCGTCTCCCGATCTTCACCTTCAGTCTACACAATCTGATTCGTAGAATCGATGGTTTTCTTCTGGAATCAGCTTGCTCCAGCACTTTGTAGATCAAGAACCGTGCCCGTCTATGGATGATCTCTTCTGGGTCTTCCTTATCCACCTTGGAGTAAGCATATGATCTCCTCAGGATAGCCATTTTGTCTCCAGGGAAAGTTGCAAGAGAGAGCATAAAGCAAGGAGTTGTAAGAGACAGATGTGACTTAGGATTGAGGCAATATTTATAGAATGAACTCAGGCATCGTGGATGTCATATGCTGATGAAGCTGTACATGTGCACTAATATGGAAATGTGGTAGAAAAATAGTGAAGGAGAAAATTGGTTTTCTATTAGCTGGCCTTACATCAGTGTGAAAACTGACCCTGCCCAGGACCAGCATGCCACTAGAAAATCACAAGGGCTTTTCTCTTCCAACAGATTAAATATTTCTTTTTTCCAGGTTTCATAAATTTGGGTTTTCTTTAATACTAAATATAAATAAATACAGGACTGCTCCTTGACATGAAATATGTCGAAGGTTCTGACGTGAGCTAAGTATGTTTATATTTTATCATTAACAATTAGAATCCGATGAGGTAATCAACGAAATACAGAGAACAACTCTTCCTTGAGGGATTCAATTAGTTACACTGTATACCTATTTCCACCATCAACTTATATTTCCAGGCAGCAGAAGAACAGAGGAGAGTAAAATAAACCATTTGGTTGAATACCTGGTATAAGCTGGATCCCCAAAATTATAGAAAAAAATATACCATAAATATGTTATTAATGTTCGGTTTTGCTCTATGTTTATAACTTTTTTTTTCTTATTTCTTGTTCTACACTATAGCATACACTGAATTATACAAAGACGACTTATTTTGTTGGTTGGGCCGGAGATGGAGTGAGGAGAGGTATGGAGTCAAAGGGGCAAATAAAAAAATGACCAAATTCCAGCCGGTATGAAGCATCTTTGAAAAGGAAAAAATTAGTAATTAAAACAAATTAAGTGTCAAACAAGGTGAGGGGGCAAAGGCTACTGCCAAACGGCCAAACGGTTATACAATTGCTTTCTGCAAGTGTCAGCTCACCAATGATGGTTGCTAAAAACCATTTTGAGAAAGAATCATAGTTAAATTATGCATTAACAAAAAACCCCAAATTCTTTCTAAATTTCTTGATAAACCTTTATGCTAGTCTCTTTTGATCATAGTTGTATTTGATCAAGTCTCATCTCCATCAGCAATTTGAGGTTATACTAGGTTAATCTCATTCGAAGGATGATACCAAGAAAAGTAGAAAGAATAAAATGATTGGAACCCATGGTTCAAGTCAAAGTAGCAACAGAAACTTTGATCTCATTCCTCTATTTCCAATGCTTAATATCACAGCAATACATAAGTCTTCACATCTAACAAAATTTTGCCCAAAAATGAACTTTTTACACAGTTGTTCTAGGTCAAGAAACAAGTAGACATACAGCGATTAGGTGCCCATTTCCATGAAACATGATTTTTGTTGCTCCAAACAACACTCTGGGGACAGCAAAGTACATTAAAGCTAGCTAGTCATTTACAATAAGATCCTCACTCTGACAAAATCATTTCATTGTCCATCATAACCTAAATTGAGTTAACCTCCAACGTGCTTAACCCACAGATCCCTCAAGCTTCAAACTCATGAGTTGGTTCACCTCAGCACCAAACTCATCAGGAAGCTCATTGAAAACATCACGGCAAAACCCAGAAATCATAGCAGCCATGGCTTTCTCATAGTCAATTCCCCTCTGCTGAAAGTAAAATAACTGATCTTCACCGATTTTGGAAGTGCTAGCTTCATGTTCAACACGAGCTGAGGGATTCTTAACCTGTTAAATAGTAGCAATTCAATCATAAGCAACAAAATATAGCCCCTAGTTTCTTGATGCAACAAATAAGAGCAGTAAATCAGAGATAGTAATTCCACTGTAAGGAAGTAATTATGACAGTACAAACATCAAGGAGATTTGTGTCAAAACAAGAATGAGAATCAAGTTCTACCCCAACTAGAATTCCAGTATCTTATTCATGGGAGGTTGAATAAAGGAGCTCTTGTTGGTTATGAGAATAAACATGGTCAGGAAAAGCACACGCATGCATGCACCAAAATATTGATTCAAAAGCTTCAGTTCCACCACAGTGTATTACACGGTTAAACAGGAACAGCAATTAGGAAAGAGAGGGGAGCTGTCTACTTACCCAATTGATAATCATAAAGACATAGGCCAAAAAAAACTAATACAGACACAAATACTTAACACAATATAGGGGAAAAAAGGCCAAAACATAAACATATGTACCTGGATGTAAGGGTAGGTATTTGCAGCAGCATTATCACCAATTAGCATGGAATCGCATTGCGAGGAATTCCTAGCATTCTCTGCTTTTGATTGAACCTGAACAAGGCCCCTGTAACAGTTTCTTGAATTTCCAGCTGAAATACCCTTCGAGATAATCCTACTTCTTGTATTCTTCCCCTTGTGTATCATCTTTGTTCCCGTGTCTGCCTGCTGATAATTATTCGTAAGTGCTACTGAGTAGAACTCACCCACAGTATCATCACCATCCAAAACAACACTTGGGTACTTCCAAGTAATTGCAGACCCTGTCTCCACTTGGGTCCATGATATCTTCGAGTGATCTCCAGCACAAAGTCCACGCTTAGTAACAAAATTATAAATCCCACCTTTTCCTTCCTCATCACCAGCATACCAATTCTGCACGGTGGAGTATTTAATCTCTGCACCCTTAGCACAGTACAACTCCACAACAGCAGCATGAAGCTGATTCCTATCATAAGAAGGTGCTGTACATCCTTCTAAATACTCCACAAAACTCCCTTCATCAGCAACAATCAAAGTCCTCTCAAACTGCCCAGTTTCCAATGCATTAATCCGAAAGTAAGTTGAAATTGGCATTGGGCATTTTGTATCCTTAGGTATATAACAAAATGACCCATCACTAAAAACAGCTGAATTCAAAGCAGCATAATAGTTATCCTCACTAGGCACAACTCTCCCCAAATATTTCCTAACTAAATCAGGGTACTCCCTAATTGCCTCGGATATCGAACAAAAAATCACCCCAGCCTTCTCCAAAGTCTTCCTATGTGTAGTAGCAATTGAAACACTATCAAGAACCGCATCAACCGCGACATTAGCCAATCGATTACGTTCATTCAAAGGGACACCCAATCTGTCAAAGTACTTAAGCAGTTCAGGGTCAGCCTCGTCTAAGCTATTCAAAGCAGGCTTCTTTTTGGGTGCAGAGTAATAACAAATATCTTGGAAATTAATGGGTGGGTATCGATTATCAGACCATTTAGGTTCATTCATTTTCAAAAATTTCTCATAAGCATGCAATCTGAACTCCAACATCCAAGCAGGTTCTTCCTTCAAAGAAGAAATTAAACGAATTGTTTCTTTAGAAAGCCCTTTGGGTATCGAAAACGAATCAATATCCATAGTAAAGCCAAAATTTTTTATTATAATCACGGTTTCGAAGAATTTCCTGGATTTTCTCATCATAGGATTTACCTGATGAAGAGCTGGGATCTGACGTCAAGGTCTGTGAATCAAAACCCACATCTGCTCTGACCTTGAAAAGCCTTGAATTTGGGGGCTTTGGGGTTATTGGTTTGACGGAGTCGAGCTTCAGATAAAACCCTTTAGCGAACTTGGTTGAATCTGAGGTGGGTTGTAGCGAGAAGCTTGAGATGCCGTTGGCTAGCAAGGAAGCCATGGTTATGGCTGTGCTTTCAGGATAGAGAAAGAAATAGTGCACAGAATGTCAAAACTAAATAAGTGAATGAGTTTATTAATTATTGTTGAATTGTGATTTTTCTTGGCTATGAGATTGTTAGAGAGTCTCGTGGACAACACGTACCCTCGTCGCCGGGGGGACCGCTTATGACCCACTTTGAGATTGGTCTGGCTTCTGGATCTTTCTAACCGCCGCAAATTCTGGGTTCGAGTCCCACCGGCACCGGGCGTGAAAAGAAAGCTTTTAGGCCCATGTTCTTCGCTACTCCTTGATGCTTTAGGCGAATCCAAGCCCACCGACAAAATATTTCACGTTTCAGTTTACGGAGGCCCAATAAACGGGCAGCTCTTAGCGCCAGTTCCTGGTTTCCTTGCGCTTCGGTTATAATATTATCCCGCGAACCAAACAGCTAGCTCCGAAGAAATCCGGAAAAGAAATATAAACAGAAACACAAAGAAAATTATTATTATTATTATAACTAATAATAAATCAGCAAATTTTGGATTTGTTTATTGATTATCTCAGCACCCATTTTTCACTCAGGTGATTCCGAATCTCTCCTACAACGCAGGTACGATAGTTTCTTTTTTCCTTCTTCCACCTTAAAAACTGTAGTTTCAGTTTTATGTTGTCATTGCGTTACAAGTTTGGTTTCAATAGTAAAAAGGTTTTTAATGGGAAAAAAGTGGAATAAACCACAACTGATGAGTGAGTTTCTTTCTTTTATTTATTGATGGAAATGAGTGAGAGATTTTATTTGGGATTGTGGGTTAGTTCAAGACTTACCTGAGATTCATTTGCCTCTTTGGATTGGTGAAAATTATGGTGTTTCTTTCGTTTGTACCCATTACCCATGAGATATTTGAAACGTGTCAAAAGGGTGTTCATGTTTTCAATCTTGCATGATTTGGGGGTCATGATTAAGGGCTCAAGTTTTCTTTACATCCGAGGTGTATTTTGATCCAAGATCAATGTACTTCTGTTGGAACATGGAAGGTTGCCCTCTTCGAATGTATAGGTTGCCCCGCATTCTTTTATAGAATGGATTTGGGCTTTGTGTTTGTTCTGCACAGATATTGGAGTGGTCTTCTTCATCCTTGGTTAATATTGGTGACTTTCCCCTTGTTCATTTTCTTGGAGATCTTCTGGTGTATCGAGTACCATGCCTTGTTGGAAATGATTTTTGTTTGAGAAAATTGTTGTTCTCTCAAGTCTCAATGTCCTTAATAATGGAGACTTGGGGCAAAGAAATCATAGTTCAAAATGAGGATTGCTTAGCGTTTCAATGGCAGGGAAGGCCCCAGCCAGTGCAGTGTGGTAGGCAAAGTGCAAAAGATAGAGGATCAAGCAAAACCTATGACTTCAACTTTGGCCCTTGATCATGACATAAAATCTGTGTCAGAATTTCTTGGTCCTGGTTACACATCCGGACATCCTTTATTGATCATGTCTATATTATCCTTTACCCCAAAAGTAAAAAGTCAGTTATTCTCATAAAGCTCGCTAGAAGGTCTGACAATATTTTGATATCTAGCAGCAATGCATCGTGAATGTATATGCTCTGCTTATTCTAAAATGAATTGTATGTAGAAAGAGAAACTAAGAAGCACGTAGTTTTTGCCACTGTATTGATTAAAATCT